>NC_052327.1:52928672-53033672 GCF_016432855.1 Salvelinus namaycush | reverse complement strand
TGAGGTGTGGAGTGAAGAGGACTTACCAGCTGTCAGTGTGGAGAGAGAGAGAAAAAGAAAGAGCGAGAACGAGAGAGAGAGAGAGGGAGGGAGAGAGAGGGGGAGAGGGGGGAGAAGGAGAGAGAGAGAGAGAGAGAGAGAGAGAGAGAGAAAGGGAGGAGGAGACAGAGAGGGAGATGAGAGAGAGAGGGAGAGGGAGGGAGAGAGAGACATATTAGAGACACATATTTCCCTCAGATTACACAGACCCAAAAAGATTGCGCAAACAAATCCAATTTTGTTAAACTCATATCTATTTGGTGAAATACCACAGTGTGCAATCACAGCAGTAAGATGTGTGACCAGTTGCCACAAGAAAAGGGCAACCAGTGAAGAACAAACACCATTGTAAATACAACCCATATTTGTGTTTATTTATTTTCTCTTTTGTACTTTACCTATGTGCACGTTGTTATAACACTGTAGGTAGACATAGTATAACATTAGAAATGTCTCTATTCCTTTGGAGAGAGACAGAGAGAGAGAGAGCTAGAGAGAGAGACAGAGAGAGAGAGAGAGAGACACGGAGAGAGACAGAGAGAGAGAGCTAGAGAGAGAGACAGAGAGAGAGAGAGACAGAGAGAGACAGAGAGAGAGAGAGACACGGAGAGAAACAGAGAGAGAGACACAGAGAGAGAGACAGAGAGAGAGAGCTAGAGAGAGAGAGAGACACAGAGAGAGACACGGAGAGAGACAGAGAGAGAGAGACAGAAGAGGGAGACTGGGTAGCTTTCACCGGAGAGGGAGGAGAGGCTAGGACCTCACACACACATAGATTCAATAGCGAGCACACACACACCGACACACACTTAGGGCCTGAGAGTGGCACCAGAGAGACAGGACGTGGTCACACATACACACATGTATATATCTGAGCTTCAGGATGAGGGATTCTAAGGTCAAACCGTAGTCATGTGCTGTAGAATATCTTCAGACAGACACAGAGACAGTGCAGAGATGGGCTACTGACACTAAATTCTGTCTTTAAAAACAAAAATTTATGAAGTTCTGTCCTTGAGCTGTTCGTGTCTATTAATGTTCTGTACTGTCATGTTTTGTGTGGACCCCAGGAAGAGTAGCTGCTGCTTTCGTAACAGATCATTGGGATCCTAATAAAATACCAACAAAAAAAGAGCACAGTTTGGTCCAACAGCCCAATTCAGATTAAAGACAATATTTATACAGAGAGATCAGGAACCAGGAAGTCAATAAAAGACACAAAAAAAGGTTGACTCCCTCCCAATTCTTCTGCATGATTCAAAACATCACTACTAGTCTTACAAGCACATTCTGTCCAATCTCCATTTAGAATAGGCTGGATTGTGGATTGGGATTGTGGATTGGGATTGTGGATTGGGATTGGGATTGTGGATTGGGATTGTGGATTGGGATTGGGATTGTGGATTGGGGTTGTGGATTGTCTGGTAAACATTTGCCCTCTTGCTCTTGTTTTTGTTGATGAAGAAAATGATGGGATTTGACTAAGAGGATTATGATGACAGCCTGATGAGACACAGCTGGGGCAGACAAAACAACTATCGTCCTCCTCCTGTCACACAGACAGGCACGCAGACGGTCAGGAAAGCAGGCACGTATACACGTGCACACTCACACACGTAGCCGGCATGCACGCATGCATGTCATAGGCAGGCAGACACACACACGGTCACACACACTAACTGTAATATTAGAACCAGAGACAAACTGCATCACGCAGCGCTTCCCCAAATAATGCATATTACTTCAGGTTCATCATCCTACTCAAACGAACCATAAGTTATAATTCATGTTTGTTTTTGTGGGTTGTGGCTATTTAACATGGCACAACGGTAATATAGTATAATTATTTACCCAGTGAGCCTCCCTCTTCCTTTCCCTTCCTTCTGCTTCCTCCCCCTTCCTTCCCCTTCTTCCCCCTTCTTCCCCCTTCCTTCCGCTTCCTTCCCCTTCCCCCCCTTCCTTCTGCTTCCTCCCCCTTCCTCCCCCTCCCTTCCCCCATGTCAAGTATAAACTGTATTCACGTCTCATACAGTAAGTTGGTTCATGTAATATGCACCATATTCACACTAAACTACATGTAACATGTGATGTGGTAAATGGAATGAAATACCCCGGTAATACTACAGAGAAAATCGACTAATTCAGAGCCACATAGCCGTGTCATTACAGAAGAGCATCATAGCATTGTGTGGCCAAGTGGGACCACGACATCTTTATTATAATATTGTAGCGACCTTATCACAACAACAAACGACCTCGTCAAGAGGTTCAGACCTCTTGGTGTAACGCTTAAGGTGTTAGCTTGACAGTCGCTAGACACGGGTTTGAGTGCCGGTGTGACAGAAAAATTGCAAGATTATGTCATGATACTGTTGTTGCATCAAATGGTTGTTTTATGCAACAGAATAGGGGGGTTCTTAGAACACTGTCATCTGTGTACTGAGAATACTGAGAATACTGAATACTGAGAATGGGCCTCTGGGGGCTTAATGCTGACACAAGATTTACCATGTCTTTGGGTGATAAACCTAACAAGAGCGCATTCCACAGCATGAGTTGGTGTTTCTGTACTGAGGAACCAGGGTGGAGATGGATCCAGTATCGATTTTTGGGGGGCCAGACCCAGGGGCCTCATTTATAAAACGGACTTACGATCAATTTTGTTCTTAAGTATGACATACGCAGAAAACCACGTCTAAGTAGTTATTTCTAAAACCTTACTTTGACTTGGATATGATCTTATCTCTACGCAAAGTCTAGACTTGACGTAAGTGATTTTCCTGCTGGTGGTGTAAGGGTATTGCAGTTTGGGACGCATATGCATCCAAGCCCGTGGTGAACTTTGCATTAAACTTTATGAACAATATGTTAGGAATGATCAATTAAAGGTGTGAGGAATTAATTTCCAGATGCAAGGTGTTTTGAATTGTAAACAGGATGCGATGTTCTATAAATAGTGTGTCAAAAAAAACGTAACCATGGCTGTTCTTCTGTTATTGGAAGACATTGAAAAGAGTTTTCCGGAATTACTTTTTTTGCTGATGATGATCCATGGCTTATAAGTCGCTATCGTCTCTCGAGAAATGTTCTGTTAGATTTCTACGTGGATTTAGCCCCTAATCTGGAAAGGAAGACACGCTGTAATCATGTCATACCCGTATCTGTCCAAGTACTGTCCACTCTGGGATTCCTCGCTACTGGGACATTCCAGAGGGAAATGAGTGACAGGTCGGTTATATCACAGTCATCATTCAGCCGCATCCTGCCACAAATGATCGAGGCGATTCTACACGTATTGTCCACGAGATACACGGAAGTTGGGGTGGCAGGTAGCCTAGTGGTTAGAGAGTTGGGCCAGTAACCGAAAGGTTGATAGATCAAATTCCCGAGCTGACAAGGTAAAAATCTGTCCTTCTGCCCCTGAACAAGGCAGTTAACCCACTGTTCCTAGGCTGTCATTGTAAATAATAATTTGTTCTTAACTGACTTGCCTAGTTAAATAAAGGTTAAAAAATATATATATATATTTTAAAATCTGCCCAACCAATGTGTTCAACACGTTCTGGGTTTGCAGGACTGAAGCAGTCAACACGTGAACTGTAGACGTGGATGGACCCTTGACACTTGTGTCCAAACCTTCCCCCTCAGTCCTGGCACCTGCTGATTTGGGAGCCTCACGCACTTCATCCCTGGTTGGAGGGCGCACAGGCTGCAACGCAGCTTCCCTTGGTGGAGGGGGAAACCTCACCCGGCGCCCGGTCTGCAACGCAGTTTCCCTTGGTGGAGGGGGAAACCTCACCCGGCGCACGGGCTGCAATGCAGCTTCCCTTGGTGGAGGGGGAACCCTCACCCGGCGCACGGGCTGCAATGCAGCTTCCCTTGGTGGAGGGGGCACCCTCAACCATCTCAACCAGCTTCATGAGATAGTCACCTGGAATGCATTTCAATTAACAGGTGTGCCTTGTTAAAAGTACAGTTCATGTGTTTGAGTCAATCAGTTGTGTTGTGACAAGGTAGAGGTGGTATACAGAATATAGCCCTATTTGGTAAAAGACCAAGTTGATATTATGGCAAGAACAGCTCAAATAAGCAAAGAGAAATGACAGTCATTACTTTAAGACATAAAGGTCAGTCAATTCTGAAAAATGTCAAGAACTTTCAAAGTTTCTTCAAGTGCAGTCGCAAAAACCATCAAGCGCTAAGATGAAACTGGCTCTCATGAGGACCACCATAGGAAAGGAAGACCAAGAGTTATCTCTGCTGCAGAGGATAAGTTCATTAGAGTTACCAGCCTCAGAGTTCGGCCCAAATAAATGCTTCACAGAGTTCAAGTAACAGACACATCTCAACATCAACTGATCAGAGGAGACTGCGTGAATCAGGCCTTCATGGTCGAATTGCTGCAAAGAAACCTCTACTAAAGGACACCAATAAGAAGAAGAGACTTGATTGGACCAAGAAACACTTGCAATGGACATTAGACCGGTGGAAAACTGTCCTTGTGTCTTTGTGAGACACAGAGTAGGTGAACAGATGATCTCTGCATGTGTGGTTCCCACCATGAAGCATGGAGGAGGAGCTGTGATGGTGTGGGGGTGCTTTGCTGGTAACAATGTCTGTGATTTATTTAGAATTCAAGGCACGGCCTCCTGGGTGGTGCAGTGGTCTAAGGCACTGCATCTCAGTGTGCCACTAGAGATTCTGGGTTTGAGTCCAGGCTCAGTCGCAGCCGGCCGTGACCGGGCGGCGCACAATTGGCCCAGCGTCGTCCGGGTTTGGCCTTGTCTCATTGCGCACTAGCGACTCCTGTGGCGGGCAGTGCACGCTGACATGGTATACGGTGTTTCCTCCGACACATTGGTGCGGCTGGCTTCTGGGTTGGATGGGCATTGTGTCAAGAAGCAGTGCGGTTTGGTTTGGTTGGGTTGTGTTTTAGAGAACGCATGGCTCTCGACCTTCGCCTCTCCCGAGTCCGTACGGGAGTTGCAGCGATGAGACAAGACTGTAACTACTACCAATTGGATAACACGAAATTGGGGAGAAAAAAGGGGTGAAAAAATAAATAAAATAATTCAAGGCACACTTAGCCAGCATTCAGCAGCGATACGCCATCCCATCTGGTTTGCGCTTAGTGGGACTATCATTTGTTTTTCAACAGGATAATGACTCAAAACACACCTCCAGGCTGTGTAAAGGCTATTTTACCAAGGAGAGTGAAGGAGTGCTGCATCAGATGACCTGCCCTCCACAATCACTTGACCTCAACCCAATTATGATCGTTTGGGATGAGTTGGACCGCAGACTGAAGGAAAAGCAGCCAACAAGTGCTCAGCATATGTGGGAACTCCTTCAAGACTGTTGGAAAAGCATTCCTCATGAAGTTGGTTGAGAGAATGCCAAGAGCGTGCAAAGCTGTCATCAAGGCAAAGGGTGGTAACTTTTAAGAATCTAAAATATAGTTTGATTTGTTTAACACTTTTTTGGTTACTACATGATTCCATATGTGTTGTTTCATAGTTTTGATGTCTTCACTATTATTCTACAACGTAGAAAAAAGTTAAAATAAAGAAAAACCCTTGAATGAGTAGGTGTATCCAAACTATTGACTGGCCCTGTGCATTGCTACCATCTCTGTGTGTATTACTAACCTATGCTTTACTTTGGAGTTGATTATCAGGTGGATGGAAATTGTTATTGTGTAGGTCTAGGTGATTGGTGCTTCTTGATTGTTGTTCCTCTCATCTCTGGTCCCAAGAGTTCTACATCTCTCCCACCTCATTTCTCTCTCCCTCCATCTCCTCTTCTATCTCTCCCTGATGGTGATGATGTCCACTATGGGAGGGTTATGATGATGATGTGATGTCTGCTGTGGAGGGTTATGATGATGATGTGATGTCCACTATGGGAGGGTTATGATGATGATGTGATGTCTGCTGTGGAGGGTTATGATGATGATGTGATGTCCACTATGGGAGGGTTATGATGATGATGTGATGTCTGCTGTGGAGGGTTATGATGATGATGTGATGTCCACTATGGGAGGGTTATGATGATGATGTGATGTCTGCTGTGGAGGGTTATGATGATGATGTGATGTCTGCTGTGGAGGGTTATGATGATGATGTGATGTCTGCTGTGGAGGGCTATGATGATGATGTGATGTCCACTATGGGAGGGTTATGATGATGATGTGATGTCTGCTGTGGAGGGTTATGATGATGATGATGATGTCCACTATGGGAGGGTTATGATGATGATGTGATGTCTGCTGTGGAGGGTTATGATGATGATGTGATGTCTGCTGTGGAGGGTTATGATGATGATGTGATGTCCACTATGGGAGGGTTATGATGATGATGATGATGTCCACTATGGGAGGGTTATGATGATGATGTGATGTCTGCTGTGGAGGGTTATGATGATGATGTGATGTCTGCTGTGGAGGGCTATGATGATGATGTGATGTCCACTATGGGAGGGTTATGATGATGATGTGATGTCCACTATGGGAGGGTTATGATGATGATGTGATGTCCACTATGGGAGGGTTATGATGATGATGTGATGTCCACTATGGGAGGGTTATGATGATGATGTGATGTCCACTATGGGAGGGTTATGATGATGATGTGATGTCTGCTGTGGAGGGTTATGATGATGATGTGATGTCTGCTGTGGAGGGTTATGATGATGATGTGATGTCCACTATGGGAGGGTTATGATGATGATGTGATGTCTGCTGTGGAGGGTTATGATGATGATGTGATGTCCACTATGGGAGGGTTATGATGATGATGTGATGTCTGCTGTGGAGGGTTATGATGATGATGTGATGTCTGCTGTGGAGGGTTATGATGATGATGTGATGTCTGCTGTGGAGGGTTATGATGATGATGTGATGTCTGCTGTGGAGGGTTATGATGATGATGTGATGTCTGCTGTGGAGGGTTATGATGATGATGTGATGTCTGCTGTGGAGGGTTATGATGATGATGTGATGTCTGCTGTGGAGGGTTATGATGATGATGTGATGTCCACTATGGGAGGGTTATGATGATGATGTGATGTCCACTATGGGAGGGTTATGATGATGATGTGATGTCCACTATGGGAGGGTTATGATGATGATGTGATGTCTGCTGTGGAGGGTTATGATGATGATGTGATGTCCACTATGGGAGGGTTATGATGATGATGTGATGTCCACTATGGGAGGGTTATGATGATGATGTGATGTCTGCTGTGGAGGGTTATGATGATGATGTGATGTCCACTATGGGAGGGTTATGATGATGATGTGATGTCTGCTGTGGAGGGTTATGATGATGATGTGATGTCCACTATGGGAGGGTTATGATGATGATGTGATGTCTGCTGTGGAGGGTTATGATGATGATGATGATGTCCACTATGGGAGGGTTATGATGATGATGTGATGTCTGCTGTGGAGGGTTATGATGATGATGTGATGTCTGCTGTGGAGGGCTATGATGTTGATGATGATGATGATGATGATGTGATGTTTGCTGTGTCCACTATGCATGAAATGGTAATGACATCTCTGGACTTAATTTGCACAAAGGACCTCGTGAGCACATAGCGTAACAGAGTGAAGTCAGACCAGACAACATAACATGGTTCTGTAACCTTAAATCTGCATGAAGATGTAATATCCACTAATGAAACTGAAATGTTCTACATAATAGGCAACTACATTATTAAGAATTCATCAGAACACGTTTTGGAGTGTACATGTTTATGTTATATATTCAGAAATCTCTTGTAAGGAGTGTGTATGTGTGTGTGTGTTTGTTTGTGTGTCTATGAGGACCAGGGGTTTGAGGATGTTAGAGATGATTGAAATTCACCACAAATGTACAAACTACTGAGTTGCCAAAACATGTTGTGATTCTTTCTTATCTCCCTCCATCTCTCTTCTGTGAAGACAGCTCGGTGTTCAATCGGCAGACTCAAAGGATCGTTCTGCAATCAAGCCATATCATCAGCGGCCAATGAAAGACACACACGATTGTGAAGCCCCTTAGCCCACAGCCACCTATTTGATCCAAAAACACAATACAAAAGAGATCATTCTAATGACAGATCACACCCAAACCACCACCATAGAATAAAGCTTCTAGTAGGTGCTGGTTTTAGGCTAGATTCTGGGATCAGGATCAGAGTGAGAGCACCACTCTGAAGCTTCTCTCAACCAGGACTGCATGATGGCAAGACAGACAGACTGGGCACCTAGCCCTGTGATAGTCTGGCCAAGTTTTTTGATATTCATAGACAAAGTCAAGCTGTTGCTACACTCTTAGAAAAAAAAGGTGATATCTAGAGCCTAAAAGGGTTATTTGGCTGTCCCCATAGAATAACCCTTTGAAGAACCTTTTTTTGGTTCCAGGTAGAACCTTTTTCGGTTCTAGGTAGAAGCCTTTTGGTCCCAGATACAACATGTTTGGGTTCCATGTAGAACCCTTTTCACAAATGGTTCTCGATGTAACCCAAAAGGGTTCTACCTGGACAGCCAAAGAACCCTTTAGGAAGCCTTTTTTTCTCACAAGTGTATGGTTGTAAACAGTGGACTTGTCCCCTTTTCACACTACTGAGCTGAACTAAACCGAGCTGAGGCAAACCAAGCCAGGCTGTACTGTGCTTGCTTGGTTAAGCATCCACCATAGCTACTGGAACCGTGCTGAAGAGAACTATGTGAATGGAGAATCAGGACAAGTACAGTACGGTTCAGCCAGGTACGATAGTGTGAAAAGGGTATTGGTCTCAAATGATCACCCCAAGGACCACTGTATTATTTAGATAGGCCCAGTGCTGTAATGAATTTGTGAATATCTGGGAGTATCTGTGCAATTAATTCAATGATGGTACTGGCAGTATCTCAGACGAGTATCAGACCAGACATACAGTAGAAAAGACTTGGGTTCAAATAGTATGTGAACTCTTTCAAATACTATTAGCGTTTGCTTTAACTAGCCTACTTAGAGTGCCAGATGGGTGGTGCTTGTAGTTTTGGGACTATTATTTTAGTCCGTTATGCCAGGAAAGCTTAATTAACCACAGATAAAGTATTTGAAATTATATCAAATAGTATTTGAACCCAAGAACTGCACTACGGTAGAGCAATTTTCATTTAATTAGAGGCAAAACTGACCAGATGTCACGTTTCTGACCTTATTTTCCTTTGTTTAGTCTTTATTTAGTTGGTCAGGACGTGAGTTGGGTGGGTATAGTCTATGTTGTCTGTTTCTATGTGGGGTTTCTTGTTTGGTCTGATATGGTTTTCAATCAGAGGCAGGTGTTAGTCATTGTCTCTGATTGGGAACCATATTTAGGTAGCCTGTTTTGTAGTGTGTTTTGTGGGTGATTGTTCCTGTTCGTGTGTTCATCTGTTCTGTGTTCACTAGTTCGGGACTGTAGCGTCTTCGGTTCTTTCTGTCAATTTGTTGTTTTTTGTTCGTTGTTTAAGTAGCCTATTAAAATATGGATTATCATCACGCTGCATTTTGGTCCTCCTCTCTTTCACCCGAAGACAGCCGTTACACCAGAGGACAAAGATGCTCCTGATTTCCAACAGGAAGAAGCTGTTTTAATAAGAATGGAGCATCCTGCGTAGCATATCGAACAAGCTTCCATTTTGTCCAATGATCCACAGTCTCCAATCACCTCTGAGCTGGCTGCTGATTGAGAAACCCTGCCTTTGACTGCGTCCCAAATAGCACCCTATTCCCTATATAGTGTACCAGAGTCCTGGTGAAAAGTATTGTACTAAATAAGGAACAGGGTGCCATTTGAAATGCAACACTTTACTTTAAATGGTAATCACGAGGTGATCTAGAAGCTTTTATTTAAAATTGTCCTCCGTTTCAGCCGCCGAGCGGTCGGACTAACAGTCAAGACACGTTCCAGTGACCAAGGAAATTACTGCCTACAGCTTCTTCCAATTTGGCTGGGTGAAACCGTGTATGTTTCCCCATCACTGGTTAAGCTGTTCTCTTTAAAAACAATTAGCCAAGGGGACTGCTGTAACCTTGTCTACAGGCAGTTGAATGACGCTAAATGCTAAACTACCTCAGGTAATTGATTATTGTGCCAGCCCTAATTACTATGTCGTCAGGAATCTTGTCCTGCATCCTGGCAACAATAATTAGGCTTACTATCTTTGGAAACAGAGACTAATTATGATTCTTGGTCACACAGCGTCAGAGAATCTGTGGAGAAAAGACCCCTTAACTGCAGGCTGGGATAATAACCAAAAATGCTCAACCTGTATGATGCCGGCTTGGTTACACAGCCAAGCCAAAATAATCAGATGTTACTATGTTCAGTATGTTTGCTGGCTTGGTTACACAGCCAAGCCAAAATAATCAGATGTTACGATGTTCAGTAAGTTTGTATTTGACGGATCATTCAGTCCACCTTTTGTGTCATCATTGGATCATTGGTCAGGTCACACACAACACAGGGAAAAGACACACAATGAATCAGTATTCTGACATGTTTCTTGGCAGAGGTCCTGTCTATTCTACAGGTAGTGGTGACCTGGTACAGTCTGTTCCCAGAACATAGCCCTCACACTAATTCACATCTGTCGCCAAGGTCCAACCATCTCCATTATGGCACAGCGCTGGCCCTCTCTCCCTCTCCTTGAACATCCTGACAGTCACCACACACACTGTGACCTGAGAGGAGAGGACGAACAACTTTGTGTAATTTGCCTCTAATCTGTAGTCGGTCTGCCTCAACACAACAGTTAGTGGCAGCCCCACCTGTTACTGCAAATCAAGGACAAACGCTCCACGGGAACCATCCATTAACGGGATGAGATTCTATAGTGCTGTGTTAATTCATGGTCGACCACAGCAACCACAGCCCATCCATGGTGAGATGGGAACAGGAGAGCCCATCCATGGTGAGATGGGAACAGGAGAGCCCATCCATGGTGAGATTCGGAACAGGGTAGCCCATCCATGGTGAGATGGGAACAGGAGAGCCCATCCATGGTGAGATTCGGAACAGGGTAGCCCATCCATGGTGAGATGGGAACAGGAGAGCCCATCCATGGTGAGATGGGAACAGGAGAGCCCATCCATGGTGAGATGGGAACAGGAGAGCCCATCCATGGTGAGATGGGAACAGGAGAGCCCATCCATGGTGAGATGGGAACAGGAGTGCCCATCCATGGTGAGATGGGAACAGGAGAGCCCATCCATGGTGAGATGGGAACAGGAGAGCCCATCCATGGTGAGATGGGAACAGGAGAGCCCATCCATGGTGAGATGGGAACAGGAGAGTCCATCCATGGTGAGATGGGAACAGGGTAGCCCATCCATGGTGAGATGGGAACAGGAGAGCCCATCCATGGTGAGATGGGAACAGGAGAGCCCATCCATGGTGAGATGGGAACAGGAGAGCCCATCCATGGTGAGATGGGAACAGGAGAGCCCATCCATGGTGAGATGGGAACAGGGCAGAAGGAACAGCGCAATTAGGGGCACAGATATTGGGCCAATATCAGTGACGACGTGCCCCTGCTGCTGCAGCTAACGGACTGTAAAGGGCTGTAATTCAAGCAGGGGTCTGCACAGGAGCGACACACAGCCCATTCACAAGGATTCAGAACCAGGGAACAGAAAACACATTCCAGGTAGAGACAGACACCAATGTTTCCTACTGTAATTTTCCAGAGTACAGTAAGATGCGTTAAAGAAGCTTTAGGAAACATGCAAACACAGAAAACAAATCTCCATCCACAAAGATCCTATAATTCACCATCTATAGAGATCCTATAATTCACCATCCATAGAGATCCTATAATTCACCATCCATAGAGATCCTATAATTCACCATCCATAAAGATCCTATAATTCACCATCTATAGAGATCCTATAATTCACCATCCATAGAGATCCTATAATTCACCATCCATAGAGATCCTATAATTCACCATCCATAGAGATCCTATAATTCACCATCCATAGAGATCCTATAATTCACCATCCATAGAGATCCTATAATTCACCATCCATAGAGATCCTATAATT
This sequence comes from Salvelinus namaycush, assembly GCF_016432855.1. NCBI lineage: Eukaryota > Metazoa > Chordata > Actinopteri > Salmoniformes > Salmonidae > Salvelinus > Salvelinus namaycush. Next base: position 53,021,574 of record NC_052327.1, on the reverse strand, counting down.
CACCATCCATAGAGATCCTATAATTCACCATCCATAGAGATCCTATAATTCACCATCTATAGAGATCCTATAATTCACCATCTATAGAGATCCTATAATTCACCATCCATAGAGATCCTATAATTCACCATCCATAGAGATTCTATAATTCACCATCCATAGAGATCCTATAATTCACCATCTATAGAGATCCTATAATTCACCATCCATAGAGATCCTATAATTCACCATCCATAGAGATCCTATAATTCACCATCCATAGAGATCCTATAATTCACCATCCATAGAGATCCTATAATTCACCATCCATAGAGATCCTATAATTCACCATCCATAGAGATCCTATAATTCACCATCCATAGAGATCCTATAATTCACCATCTATAGAGATCCTATAATTCACCATCTATAGAGATCCTATAATTCACCATCCATAGAGATCCTATAATTCACCATCCATAGAGATTCTATAATTCACCATCCATAGAGATCCTATAATTCACCATCTATAGAGATCCTATAATTCACCATCCATAGAGATCCTATAATTCACCATCCATAGAGATCCTATAATTCACCATCCATAGAGATCCTATAATTCACCATCCATAGAGATCCTATAATTCACCATCCATAGAGATCCTATAATTCACCATCCATAGAGATCCTATAATTCACCATCCATAGAGATTCTATAATTCACCATCTATAGAGATCCTATAATTCACCATCCATAGAGATCCTATAATTCACCATCTATAGAGATCCTATAATTCACCATCCATAGAGATCCTATAATTCACCATCCATAGAGATCCTATAATTCACCATCTATAGAGATCCTATAATTCACCATCCATAGAGATCCTATAATTCACCATCCATAGAGATCCTATAATTCACCATCCATAGAGATCCTATAATTCACCATCCATAGAGATTATATAATTCACCATCTATAGAGATCCTATAATTCACCATCCATAGAGATCCTATAATTCACCATCTATAGAGATTCTATAATTCACCATCCATAGAGATCCTATAATTCTCAATCTAGAGATCATATAATTCACCATCTATAGAAATCCTATAATTCACCATCCATAGAGATCCTATAATTCACCATCTATAGAGACCCTATAATTCACCATCTATAGAGATCCTATAATTCACCATCTATAGAGATCCTATAATTCACCATCCATAGAGATCCTATAATTCACCATCCAAAGAGATCCTATAATTCACCATCTATAGAGATCCTATAATTCACCATCTATAGAGATCCTATAATTCACCATCTATAGAGATCCTATAATTCACCATCTATAGAGGTCCTATAATTCACCATCTAGAGATCCTATAATTCACCATACGGTTGTACATGTGATTCTATACGTCCCTCCATGTCTGGTCCCCTCTCTTCCTTTCTTCTCTTCTCAGAATGGATAGTCACATGGGACCACTGAACTGCTGTTTACAGTCAGGAACCCGTTTTGTTTTATTCATACAGAAGACAGATTACATCTTCATGTCTGTAAGTGTATATGTGTGCTCTGTAACCCTCCATGTCTGTCTCATACCGCCTCTGTAACACTCCACGTCCGTCTCATACCGCCTCTGTAACCCTCCATGTCCGTCTCATACCGCCTCTGTAACCCTCCATGTCCGTCTCATACCGCCTCTGTAACCCTCCATGTCCGTCTCATACCGCCTCTGTAACCCTCCATGTCCGTCTCATGCCACCTCTGTAACCCTCCGTGTGGGTCTCATACCTTCTCTGTAACCCTCCATGTCCGTCTCATGCCGCCTCTGTAACCCTCCGTGTGGGTCTCATACCACCTCTGTAACCCTCCGTGTGGGTCTCATACCACCTCTGTAACCCTCCATGTTGGTCTCATACCTCCTCTGTAACCCTCCATGTTCGTCTCATACTTCCTCTGTAACCCTCCGTGTGGGTCTCATACCACCTCTGTAACCCTCCGTGTGGGTCTCATACCACCTCTGTAACCCTCCATGTTGGTCTCATACCACCTCTGTAACCCTCCGTGTGGGTCTCATACCACCTCTGTAACCCTCCATGTTGGTCTCATACCTCCTCTGTAACCCTCCATGTGGGTCTTATACCACCTCTGTAACCCTCGATGTGGGTCTCATACCACCTCTGTAACCCTCTGTGTGGGTCTCATACCACCTCTGTAACCCTCCGTGTGGGTCTCATACCACCTCTGTAACCCTCCATGTTGGTCTCATACTTCTTCTGTAACCCTCCATGTGGGTCTTATACCACCTCTGTAACCCTCCATGTGGGTCTTATACCACCTCTGTAACCCTCCATGTTGGTCTCATACCTCCTCTGTAACCCTCCATGTTGGTCTCATACTTCTTCTGTAACCCTCCATGTGGGTCTTATACCACCTCTGTAACCCTCCATGTGGGTCTTATACCACCTCTGTAACCCTCAATGTGGGTCTCATACCACCTCTGTAACCCTCTGTGTGGGTCTCATACCACCTCTGTAACCCTCCGTGTGGGTCTCATACCACCTCTGTAACCCTCCATGTGGGTCTTATACCACCTCTATAACCCTTCATGTGGGTCTTACACCACCTCTGTAACCCTCCGTGTGGGTCTCATACCACCTCTGTAACCCTCCGTGTGGGTCTCATACCACCTCTGTAACCCTCCATGTTGGTCTCATACTTCTTCTGTAACCCTCCATGTGGGTCTTATACCACCTCTGTAACCCTCCATGTGGGTCTTATACCACCTCTGTAACCCTCCATGTTGGTCTCATACCTCCTCTGTAACCCTCCATGTTGGTCTCATACCACCTCTGTAACCCTCCGTGTGGGTCTCATACCTCCTCTGTAACCCTCCATGTCTGTCTCATACCTCCTCTGTAACCCTCCATGTTGGTCTCATGCTGCATCTGTAACCCTCCGTGTGGGTCTCATACCTCCTCTGTAACCCTCCGTGTGGGTCACATACCTCCTCTGTAACCCTCCATGTTTGTCTCATACCTCCTCTGTAACCCTCCATGTGGGTCTCATTCTGCCTCTGTAACCCTCCATGTTGGTCTCATGCTGCATCTGTAACCCTCCGTGTGGGTCTCATACCACCTCTGTAACCCTCCGTGTGGGTCTCATACCTCCTCTGTAACCCTCCATGTTGGTCTCATACCTCCTCTGTAACCCTCCATGTGGGTCTCATTCTGCCTCTGTAACCCTCCATGTTGGTCTCATGCTGCATCTGTAACCCTCCGTGTGGGTCTCATACCACCTCTGTAACCCTCCATGTGGGTCTCATTCTGCCTCTGTAACCCTCCATGTTGGTCTCATGCTGCATCTGTAACCCTCCGTGTGGGTCTCATACCACCTCTGTAACCCTCCGTGTGGGTCTCATACCTCCTATGTAACCCTCCATGTTGGTCTCATGCTGCATCTGTAACCCTCCGTGTGGGTCTCATACCACCTCTGTAACCCTCCGTGTGGGTCTCATACCTCCTCTGTAACCCTCCATGTTTGTCTCATACCTCCTCTGTAACCCTCCATGTGGGTCTCATTCTGCCTCTGTAACCCTCCATGTTGGTCTCATGCTGCATCTGTAACCCTCCGTGTGGGTCTCATACCACCTCTGCAACCCTCCGTGTGGGTCTCATACCTCCTATGTAACCCTCCATGTTGGTCTCATACCTCCTCTGTAACCCTCCATGTGGGTCTCATTCTGCCTCTGTAACCCTCCATGTTGGTCTCATGCTGCATCTGTAACCCTCCGTGTGGGTCTCATACCTCCTCTGTAACCCTCCATGTGGGTCTCATACCTCCTCTGTAACCCTCCATGTGGGTCTCATTCTGCCTCTGTAACCCTCCATGTGGGTCTCATTCTGCCTCTGTAACCCTCCATGTTGGTCTCATGCTGCATCTGTAACCCTCCGTGTGGGCCTCATACCTCCTCTGTAACCCTCCATGTGGGTCTCATTCTGCCTCTGTAACCCTCCATGTGGGTCTCATTCTGCCTCTGTAACCCTCCATGTTGGTCTCATGCTGCATCTGTAACCCTCCGTGTGGGTCTCATATCACCTCTGTAACCCTCCGTGTGGGTCTCATACCTCCTCTGTAACCCTCCATGTGGGTCTCATTCTGCCTCTGTAACCCTCCATGTTGGTCTCATGCTGCATCTGTAACCCTCCGTGTGGGTCTCATACCACCTCTGTAACCCTCCATGTGGGTCTCATTCTGCCTCTGTAACCCTCCATGTTGGTCTCATGCTGCATCTGTAACCCTCCGTGTGGGTCTCATACCACCTCTGTAACCCTCCGTGTGGGTCTCATACCACCTCTGTAACCCTCCATGTTGGTCTCATGCTGCATCTGTAACCCTCCGTGTGGGTCTCATACCTCCTCTGTAACCCTCCATGTTGGTCTCATACCTCCTCTGTAACCCTCCATGTTGGTCTCATACCTCCTCTGTAACCCTCCATGTGGGTCTCATTCTGCCTCTGTAACCCTCCGTGTGGGTCTCATACCACCTCTGTAACCCTCCTGATTGACAATCAGTTGGACTTTCAGCCACACATTGGCTTCCTTTCAGGAGAAGCGTTAAATCAATGCAAATTGACTGAGGGAGGGAGGCTCAGAGCCCAGTGGGTCTCGACCAGATTGTGCACAAATACACACACACACACACACACATACATACTCACACACATACACACACACTCACAAATTGGGTTCATGCAGCATACCAATGTGTGGAGCATTAAGTCAGTGTTGTAACTTGTCCTCCACCACTACACCAGGATAGACAAGCAGGCTGAACATACAGTTATAGAGAGGGAGAAGGATGGAAGGTCCGATGCTGGATGCATGCCAAACAAGTAGATGAGACTGTGTGTGTGTGTGGTCGTGCATGCTAGTTGCTCAGCACACAAACCGTTGACAGTTAGCAGTCCAGCCCAGCAGCAGACAAGAGAACAGCATGATAAGAAATGTTTTTTTCTACTTCAGGTGAATGAAGCTAATAACAGCAGTCTTGGAGAACAACAATATGCATCCTACATGGCACCCTATTCCCTATTATAGTGCACTACTTTAGACCAGGGCTCTGGTCCCTATTCCCTATATAGTGCACTACTTTAGACCAGGGCTCTGGTCCCTATTCCCTATATAGTGCACTACATTAGACCAGGGCTCTGGTCCCTATTCCCTATATAGTGCACTACTTTAGACCAGGGCTCTGGTCCCTATTCCCTATATAGTGCACTACTTTAGACCAGGGCTCTGGTCCCTATTCCCTATATAGTGCACTACTTTGATCTGGTCAAAATATGTGCACTATTTTTTATTTATTTAACCTTTATTTTAACTAGGCAAGTCAATTAAGAACAGATTCTTATTTTACAGCAATATGTTTGGAACATCAAATTGCAATAAAATCGCAGTATCGAACCGCAATATGTATAGAATCGTCAGAATCGCAATACATATCATATCACCATCTAAGTATTGGTGTGGCAGGTAGCCTAGTGGTTAAAGGTTGGTGGATCGAATCCCCAATCTGACAAGGTAAAAATATGTCGTTCTGCCCCCTGAACGAGGCAGTTAACCCACTTTTCCCTAGTAGGCCGTCATTGTAAATAATAATTTGTTCTTAACTGACTTGCCTAGTTAAATAAAGGTTACTTTTTAAAAAATTATGATAATATCATATTGTGGGGTCCTCATCCATCCATCCCTTCATTCATGTTTGTTTTATTTATTTGTTTTTATCCATCCATAACATGGTTTCCTCTGAGCTTTCCCTCCATCCCTCATCCTCCAGGTCTGTCTGGGGATCACAACGGTCAGAGGAGATGAGAGGGGAGAAGAGGAGAGGAGGAAAGGAGAGGGGTAGGGGAGGCGATGAGAGGAAAGGAGAAGAGAGGAGAGGGGAAAGCAGAAGAGAGGAGAGAAAAGGAGAGGGTACAGAGAAGAGTGGATGAGAGGAGAGGATTTGCACATCAGAACAACACGGTATATAGCCATAACATTTGAAATGTCTCTATTCCTTTGGAACTTTTGTTAGTGTTATGTTTACTGTTCATTTAATATTATATATTATCTATTTCACTTGCTTTGGCAATGTAAACATATGTTTTCCATGTCAATAAAGCCATTTGGAGCGAGCGAGAGAGAGAGATGAATGAGATTTGCACTAAAACGAGGACGTCAGAGGGTTGGGGGGCATGTCATTATTACACAATTATAACACAATTCCACAGAGCACATAATCCAGATTTTGTGTGTGTGTTCTGAAGTGTGTCTGTCTTTCATAGGGCTATGGCTGTGAGTGAAGTGTGTCTGTCTTTCATAGGGCTATGGCTGTGAGTGAAGTGTGTCTCTCTTTCATAGGGCTATGGCTGTGAGTGAAGTGTGTCTCTCTTTCATAGGGCTATGGCTGTGAGTGAAGTGTGTCTCTCTTTCATAGGGCTATGGCTGTGAGTGAAGTGTGTCTGTCTTTCATAGGGCTATGGCTGTGAGTGAAGTGTGTCTCTCTTTCATAGGGCTATGGCTGTGAGTGAAGTGTGTCTCTCTTTCATAGGGCTATGGCTGTGAGTGAAGTGTGTCTCTCTTTCATAGGGCTATGGCTGTGAGTGAAGTGTGTCTCTCTTTCATAGGGCTATGGCTGTGAGTGAAGTGTGTCTGTCTTTCATAGGGCTATGGCTGTGAGTGAAGTGTGTCTGTCTTTCATAGGGCTATGGCTGTGAGTGAAGTGTGTCTGACTTTCATAGGGCTATGGCTGTGAGTGAAGTGTGCCTCTCTTTCATAGGGCTATGGCTGTGAGTGATTCTCTTGGCAGGAGTGGTGAATCAACATCCTGTGGTGGACAGACGCCCCAGTCCTCGTTCCTGGGCTTCACCTCAATTCAAATTCCCACAATTCCTTGAATGCTCTTTTCTTTCTCTTTTCTTCTTTAGGACCTTCTTCTCCAATAGCTTTTGTGAAGGAGGTAAGCAGAGAGGATGCAAGGACTGAGGATGCAAGGAGTGAGGATGCAAGGAATCAAGGAAAGATTCATTGAGAAAGAGCCCTGGTTCAATTGAAATGGACAGGCTGACGTGGGTGGGCCCGGTCTGGTTAACGCCAGCCAGATGGTCTGAAGGTGTAAATCACTACCGTTCATCATCACGCCAACCAGCAGTCACACAAACACACACACACACACACACACTCCGCCTCCTCGCGCCCAACCAACCAGCCAACCAGCAGTCACACAAACACACAAACACACAAACACACACTCACTCCGCCTCCTCGCGCCCAACCAACCAGCCAACCAGGCTGTCACAGAGAACCAGAGAAAATGATCCCCTAATTATAGGCTCCTCTCTGTGAAGAATGGGAGAGGAGAAAGGAGGCTGGCTGAGTCACAGTGGGAATCTGGAACTGTTATCACTGATCAGTGGGCACAGGGTGAGGGCACACACACACACACACACACACACAAAGCACAGCATCATGTTAAAGCTTAATTGCATCCTGTCTGTATGGTTGAATTGTGCCTTTGCTCAAAAACAAATAGGACCTGAAACAACACCCACTCTGAGAGACATATCATCCTCCACCACACATTCAGCAGGATTAATTATAGATACAAAGGAAATGGATCTGTATGGTTGGACAGTTTTCTACCTCCTGTGCTTTATAGACTAGTTAACTGCGATTAAAAGAAGTTAGGTTATGTCCTGTTATTCAGGCCCATTGGGCAGCTGGAGGAGGCAGAGGTACGTTACTGCCACCCTGTGGTTAGACGAGCATGGGAAATGTGTGTTTGCGCAACCGAATTGATTCAAGAGTGGGCCTATTTGTTTCATTTAGCTAATCTCTCTGTCTTGATACATTTAACAAAGTACAACGAGTTATTATTAAAACATTATGAATATATGAAACAAGTGTTTGTATATTGTTGAATATTTTGATTGATTACATGTAAATAAAACGTAGACTATGAGAGTTGTGGTCGCTCTATGCCAACTGGCCAGCAGATGGCGTTATTATTCCTTTTACGTGGTTCGTCATTGTGTCCTACTGGCGTCTATGCAGCCGGCTATACATTCGTGTCCCCCGGCGACCGACTTGTAGGCATACATAAAACATCCTAAATTCAGGCTGCAATGGCGTCGATTTCCTCCTTAAATAGCTTTAATGGCGAGCCGGTGGAGTAAAAAATGAAAAATATACCTACTGTCTTAATAAAACTAACATTTCCACCACCATGCTAGAATGGCTAATGTTACTTCCTGATGTTCAGCCAATCAGGTTGCAGCAGTCTGTTGTTTACCCCTACTTGAAAAATAAGTGACCCTCCCCTATACCCAGATTTAAATATTTATCAACTGGGTCAGTTTCGTTTCAAACAAGACACACTGAAATGGCATTGGAGAAATATGATAAAATTAACACAAAGGCCTATCTATCTTTCCATTCTTAGACTATCATTTCGGTAATTTAGTGTGGTATTAAAAAAATATGATGCTAATATGTAACATTCTCGTACCTGCAAATACGATGATAGATTCATTCAATGCTTTTACTACGAAGGACATCTTTCTACATCTATTCTTGTCCACGGTGGTCTACGAACCCACAACCTTCTGGCCCGCAGCCCTGCACAGTCAATATTCCTGCAGTGCCATGTATTTTATTTATTTAACCTTTATTTAACTAGGAAAGTCAGTTAAGAACAAATTCTTATTTACAATGACGGCCTACCCCAACCAAACCCGGAAGACGCTGGGCCAACTGTGCGCCTCCCTATAGGACTCCCAATCACGGCCGGATGTGATACCGCCTGGCTGCCAATGGGACGAAGAGCAGTTTCTAAAACTGCATATCTAAAGCAAGGCCTACCTTTCCACCCCAGACAAAGTAGACCTACCGACGCAACAAAAAAATGTTAGCTTTAACTGCTGGCTACTCTTCTTTCGTGGCCCAACGAGAAAAGATCACATGTGTTTACCTAAAAGCTGTCTGGGTTTAATCATCTTCTATTTTACAGAAAGTGAATAGCTTAATAAATGTATAGTGTCATAATTAGATTAGGCTACTTCCCAAGCAAAGTCTATTTTTGGTCTCCTCGGTTTCAGAAAGTTGTAGCTCAGCCTCAATGTCAAAGAAACGAAACAATGATATTCCCATAATGCATCGAAATCATGTCTTTCCCGGTTATTTTACAGCTTGTTTCTAGCATAAAGCATCGAGGAACAAATCGCTGTTATAGATCACTTTATGTAATCGGATCCTTTTTTTATTTTCTTTAAAATCTTAAGCTTTTTGCCATTTTCTTTAATAAAAGGTAAGACTATGGCATACCCTCTCATCCCACCTCAAGTCTTGGTTTTAACCTAACCACCCTTCACTGAAACAGAGGTAGACTATTTAAAAGTGGATGGAGGATTTGACCGGCAAACATATGGATATAGCAGCCTATAGCCTAATTTCGTCTGTCAAACAGGTAGGCCTACCTCTTATTTCTTAAATAGGAAGAAATAAACACAAAGCCCTCTGGTTGTTAGTCTAATTAAAATGTAGACGGTTTAAATGAATTTGCCCACTATCCGATTGACTTTCCGATTGATTGTCCTGCTGCCTCTGCTTCAAGTTTCAGCGCCACAATGTAAATTACTCGATGCTGGCTTATTGTGATGTCAATAACTCTGATAAATACATCACGGCAAGAAACATATTGTTTTTAATAAAAATCTATTATAATAGTAGTTATCTATCAAAGTTGACATCCGGTCCTCCTCGTCGTCATGCTCTCCTTCTCAAACTGAACAGAACAATCTTTTTTTTTTTATCGGAAGAAGCCTTTGACTCTCCTCCTGAACTGCCACTGTAAGCCTACACAGCACAGCCATTGATTAGGCAGCACACAAAACAGTGTTTGATCAGCAAGAGCAGAGCAGGCCGGGGCTCAGGGTTGGAATATCCATTGCAGTATGTAAATGCAGCCCAGTTTAATTTACACCATCCCAGCAGCTATTTTAGAAATCTAACTTTATTCTGTGTTTCTCCGAGCCTGCACTTCGTTTGATTGAAACCACACTAAATAGCCTACAGGCACAATAGCCTATATTGCGCCAAGCATATAATCAGAGGTGAGGGGCAGCAGGGCCAGTCCTTGCAATTTTGCCGCCCTATGCGAGACCAAAAACGGCCGAATTATGTGAGGTTTTATGTGTTGTAGTTGGAGGTTCATCTTGGTCAGTTTAGCTCAGAAAATGCCACCCTGGTCTAAATGCCGCCCTGGTCTAAATGCCACCCTGGTCTAAATGCCGCCCTCACCTAAATGCCACCCTGGTCTAAATACCGCCCTCGCCTAAATGCAACCCTAGTCTAAATGCCGCCCTGGTCTAAATGCCACCCTGGTCTAAATGCCGCCCTGGTCTAAATGCCGCCCTTGTCTAAATGCCACCCTGGTCTAAATGCCGCCCTTGCCTAAATCCTGCCTAATGAGCAGGCCTGGCTGTGAGGAGCAGCATCGGGCACACAATAATTTATAGCCTAAAAGCAACAGCAACAAACATTACCTAATAAGCAAATAATTCCAAAACAGTAAGAAATATAGAAACTTCATCAATTACAAATTACATCACCCTCCCCTGGACTAGATACAATATACTAAACCCTCCCCTAGACTAGATACAATATACTAAACCCTCCCCTAGACTAGATGCAATATACTAAACCCTCCCCCTGGACTAGATACAATATACTAAACCCTCCCCTGGACTAGATACAATATACTAAACCCTCCCCCTGGACTAGATACAATATACTAAACCCTCCCCTGGACTACATACAATATACTAAACCCTCCCCTGGACTAGATACAATATACTAAACCCTCCCCTGGACTACATACAATATACTAAACCCTCCCCCTGGACTAGATACAATATACTAAACCCTCCCCTGGACTACATACAATATACTAAACCCTCCCCCTGGACTAGATACAATATACTAAACCCTCCCCTGGACTACATACAATATACTAAACCCTCCCTAGACTACATACAATATACTAAACCCTCCCCTGGACTAGATACAATATACTAAACCCTCCCCTAGACTAGATACAATATACTAAACCCTCCCCTGGACTAGATACAATATACTAAACCCTCCCCTAGACTAGATACAATATACTAAACCCTCCCCTGGACTAGATACAATATACTAAACCCTCCCCTAGACTAGATACAATATACTAAACCCTCCCCTGGACTAGATACAATATACTAAACCCTCCCTAGACTAGATACAATATACTAAACCCTCCCCTGGACTAGATACAATATACTAAACCCTCCCTAGACTAGATACAATATACTAAACCCTCCCCTGGACTAGATACAATATACTAAACCTTCCCCCTGGACTAGATACAATATACTAAACCCTCCCCTGGACTAGATACAATATACTAAACCCTCCCCTGGACTAGATACAATATACTAAACCCTCCCCCTGGACTAGATACAATATACTAAACCCTCCCCTGGACTAAATACAATATACTAAACCCTCCCCCTGGACTAGATACAATATACTAAACCCTCCCCTGGACTAGATACAATATACTAAACCCTCCCCTGGACTAGATACAATATACTAAACCCTCCCCCTGGACTAGATACAATATACTAAACCCTCCCCCTGGACTAGATACAATATACTAAACCCTCCCCTGGACTAGATACAATATACTAAACCCTCCCCTGGACTAGATACAATATACTAAACCCTCCCCTGGACTAGATACAATATACTAACCCCTCCCTAGACTAGATACAATATACTAAACCTTCCCCCTGGACTATATACAATATACTAAACCCTCCCTAGACTAGATACAATATACTAAACCCTCCCTAGACTAGATACAATATACTAACCCCCCCCCCCCTAGACTAGATACAATATACTAAACCTTCCCCTGGACTGAAATTGAAAAAGGATGACCCTCCTCCATGTATCTCAAGGTAACCATTCCGAACATTTGGATCCATTCCTAAGAAAATATGCATATTATTCCATGGTTCTTTTCCTATGGCTCGCCATTAAACCTAGTTGAAGGGGAGGATCTCGATGGCCTTTCATGCCTGAATGGAGGATGTTTTAATGTATGAGTCGGTCGCCGGGGACAGGAGCGTATAGCCGGCTGCATATATGCCAGTTGGATGCAGATAATAGACGACGCAAAATGAATAATAATAGTGCCATCTGCCGGCCGGTTGGGCTTGGTCGCACACGATAAGTTAAGCAAGCTATTCTGTTTTTCATTCATGCATTTGATGATTGAAAGTATAGCTACAAATATAACATGTTTAAGAATTCAAGCAAAATTTAAGCTGAAGACTATGATCAGCTTAGGTCTACTGTGTTTGTCCTCCTAATTCAGTGCTGCCAACTTTTGAGGAAAGTTGAGTGAGATGTTTCCCAGATGGGGGTCCCAGGAAAATTGTACTGTTTTAAAGCTAATTTGCTGGCCTATGACCAGGGTGGTAAAAACACACAGTTCAGGTTTATTCAGAATGCTTTGAAAAATAAATGAACACTCAAAATTCAACGACATTGTTCATTTGAGATTTATTTGGGGATTACATTTTAAGTATGCTGATATTTTTTAAACATTTATTAGGTGGTTTGACACTTTTTTCAGATAGTAATGAAATTAGATGTGGAGACAGGCTGATGGGAGAAACAGTGGGAAGGTCAGTGTGAATGCACTGCACAGGAAATACTAATATGAATGGTTGATGGCAGTGGGTAACCAAACCATAGATTGCAGTCTCCTTGTCCATAGACTGCTTTCAAGGTAAGGACACAAACATTTTGTATTTTGGTAATAAGGCTGAAATAAAATCCTTCTTGCTCTCCAGGTGTCACGCGGAGTGGAACAGGTGAACCCCAGAGCAGACTCAGACGAGGAGACTGGGATGAGGTAACCAAGGTATTTATTGAAACACGAGGGGAAGATTGAGTGCAGGCCAGGGGAAACTCAGGCGGGTTGTCGGAAACCAAGTGCAGAGGCTGAGGCTGGAGCGAGAGGTGTTGGGACAGGGTAAGTGGGTCCGGAGGGTAATCCAAGCGAGTGTAGAGTGGGGAATCCAGGACAGAGTAGCAGGACAGATGAGAAGTCGGACTGGAGACAGGGACCAGAGTCAGAGAGGGCAGAACTGTAGCCGAGAGGAAAACAGCGTCAGGCAAGGGAAACCAGGCACAATAGAAACAAACGTCTAGAAACATGGACTGACTGGGCAGAGATTACGATCTGGCAGTGTGGAAGTGGCAGGACTGAGTATTTGTAGAGGTCTTGATTATGGAACAGGTTGCAGCTGGTGGGGGATATTCTCTGACTCCAGCACACCTGTCTCCACCCACACAATCACACACACACAGAGAGGGAGAGAGCACTGGGGGAGTGGCGGCAGGTCAAGGAGAAACCGGATGAGCACTAGAGGGCGTGGCAGGAGCAGATGTGACACCAGGAAGGTTGGCCACCCATGATCTATGTTTCCCACCCATGATCTATGTTTCCCACCCATGATCTATGTTTCCCACCCATGATCTATGTTTCCCAAGTTCTGGGTGTTTGAAAATGTTCTTGTTATAACAATTAATTTCTCAAAATCACCCAACCTTTATGAAGAATATGGATATTTATTAGATTTATTTGGTTTATGCCTACTAGTTGAAGATCCTTGACATCATCTTACTCCACATAGAGAAAATATTATGCATTTATAAGTTTATGAGTCCCCCTACCATCTCTGCCTAGTAAGTTTATGAGTCCCCCTACCATCTCTGCCTAGTAAGTTTATGAGTCCCCCTACCATCTCTGCCTAGTAAGTTTATGAGTCCCCCTACCATCTCTGCCTAGTAAGTTTATGAGTCCCCCTACCATCTCTGCCTAGTAAGTTTATGAGTCCCCCTACCATCTTTGCCTAGTAAGTTTATGAGTCCCCCTACCATCTCTGCCTAGTAAGTTTATGAGTCCCCCTACCATCTCTGCCTAGCAAGTTTATGAGTCCCCCTACCATCTCTGCCTAGCAAGTTTATGAGTCCCCCTACCATCTCTGCCTAGCAAGTTTATGAGTCCCCCTACCATCTCTGCCTAGTAAGTTTATGAGTCCCCCTACCATCTCTGCCTAGCATGTGCACAGTGCTAATATGTCAACAATTATATTCTAGACCTGGAGCATTTCATATCCAATGCTTATTTGTAGGACATATTCAAAACTGTCCATGAATGACTGCAAAAATACATAGCCTCTTAGAACTCATTTTCAAAGACACCAGTAAGCATATCTGTCACGACTTCCTCTGAAGTCGGTCCCTCTCCTTGTTAGGGCGACGTTCGGCGGTCGACGTCACCGGTCTTCTAGCCATCGCCGATCCACCTTTCATTTTCCATTTGTTTTGTCTTGTCTTCCCACACACCTGGTTCCAATTCCATTCATTACATGTTGTGTATTTAACTCTCTGTCCCCCCCATGTCCTTGTCCGGAATTGGTCATTGTAGGTGTTTGTGCACATTATGTCTGGCGTGCGAAGGGTTTTTGTCTCATTTGTATATATATATATTGTTTTGTTCACGGTGATTTTTATTATTAAACTGCGCCGTTGTACGCAGTCTTTGCTCTCCTGCGCCTGACTTCTCTGCCGCCAGTACGCACTCCTTACAATATCAGACTGTGATTAAACTAGCAACACTGGGAAAAAGTGGAATAATAAAACACTGTACGTGTGGGGAATAACAGTAGGGTTCTAGCTGACAAGGACATGAATTACCCTTTACTTTAGCTCCTTGTTAAGAATGACAATTGATCAGACTAAATAAAGTCAATTGCTAATAAAATCTCCCGAAGACAAGATGACATAAATCTTCCACCTACATCTAACCAAATAATTTTTATATTCATTGTCACCTCTCTACTCTAGAATCAAACTTGCACTTTTGAGTTCATAATCTGTTTGACAAAATCATTTCCATAGTTACAAATAACCCTGATAAAACATACTGTCATACTGTCTGCTGCCTTTTTGTTGTCACAGCCTAAATTCCGATCACCAAATGAAGGAAATAATGCAAGTGTATATTAAATCCACTCTAGTACATGCTGTCAAAAGGCTGTATTCTGCAATCAGGACTGGAGTAACAGCCACCTAATTCTGTTGACAACATTGTACATAAAATACACCTACCACGCTGCTCTGTTTACAGTTTTATAAACTCAGCGGAGAACGTTCTCTCTCTCCATTCAAACCAAATCAAGCTTTATTTATACAGCACATTTCAGACATGGAATGTAACGCAATGTGCTTTACAGGAAAAAAACAAATAAAAAAACAATGAAAATAAAAGCTAAAATATTTACTACACAACAAACATAAGATAAAAACAAAGGAATGACACAAACTGAACGACTGACAAGTACCCTAAGGAAAAGCAAAGCTAAAAATATGTTTTTAGATCTCTTTTAAATATGTCCACAGTTTCGGCCCTCCTCAAGTTCTCTGGCGGCTATTCCAGAGGCTGGGGGCATAGTAACTAAAGGTTGCCTCTCCATGCCTCTTGGTCCTAGGCTTTGGGATAGTTAAAAGGCCAGTGCCAGAGGACCTGAGGGACCTACTGGGTACATAACTTAAAAGCATGTCAGACATGTATTGGGGTGCACAATCATGGATTGATTTAAAAACCAATAGAAGAATCTTAAAATTAATTCTAAAACTTTCTCCACTTCCGCTCTGCCTTTCTGCAATTTCTCTTTAATTGATTAGTTTCCTCACTCATCCAAGGGGCTCTCTGTTTGGATGTGGACTTTTCAACTTTACTGGAGCTATGGCATCAATGGTTGCCCTTAATTTGCTGTTAAAGTTATCAACTAAATCATCACAAGAGGACGGCAGAATAGGTAGTGGAGTATTGTTCATGCACTCAATAAAATCTGTAGCAATTTCAAAGGTAAGATAGTGTTTCTCAATAATGTATTCATTATTACCGTGTGCTATGGGCAACAAGGTAGTATAAATCCACAGTGGTGATCAGATAAAGCAACATTAACAATAGAGGATATGCCAGTAGAAAGCCCCTTGGTAATAACCAGGTCCAGAGTATGGCTGTGGTTATGGGTGGGCCCAGTAGAAAGCCCCTTGGTAATAACCAGGTCCAGAGTATGGCCGTGGTTATGGGTGGGCCCAGTAGAAAGCCCCTTGGTAATAACCAGGTCCAGAGTATGGCCGTGGTTATGGGTGGGCCCAGTAGAAAGCCCCTTGGTAATAACCAGGTCCAGAGTATGGCCGTGGTTATGGTGGGCCCAGTAGAAAGCCCCTTGGTAATAACCAGGTCCAGAGTATGGCCGTGGTTATGGGTGGGCCCAGTAGAAAGCCTCTCGGTAATAACCAGGCCCAGAGTATGGCCGTGGTTATGGGTGGGCCCAGTAAAAAGCCCCTTGGTAATAACCAGGTCCAGAGTATGGCTGTGGTTATGGGTGGGCCCAGTAGAAAGCCCCTTGGTAATAACCAGGTCCAGAGTATGGCCGTGGTTATGGGTGGGCCCAGTAGAAAGCCCCTTGGTAAAAACCAGGTCCAGAGTATGGCCGCGGTTATGGGTGGACCCAGTAGAAAGCCCCTTGGTAATAACCAGGTCCAGAGTATGGCTGTGGTTATGGGTGGGCCTAGTAGAAAGCCCCTTGGTAATAAAGAGGCCCAGAGTATGGCCGCGGTTATGGGTGGGCCCAGTAGAAAGCCCCTTGGTAATAACCAGGCCCAGAGTATGGCCGCGGTTATGGGTGGGCCCAGTAGAAAGCCCCTTGGTAATAACCAGGCACAGAGTATGGCCGCGGTTATGGGTGGGCACAGTAACATGTTGGATAAAATCCCTAGAGCTCAAAAGATTCATAAATTCAATGGTCTTGGAGTCAGTCTCTTTGTCAGCATGAATATTAAAATCGCCCAACACAATGATTTTATCATAGTTCTCAAGGACAATAGACAATAGTTCAGAGAAATCAGTAAAGAAAGTGGGGCAGTGCTTTGGTGGCCTATACAGGGTTATAGCCAGTACTGGTGGCTGACATTTAAACAGTATAGCATGATGCTTAAAAGACCTAAAGTCACCAAACGAAATGTCCTTACAGCTGAGAGCATGAGTAGAAATGTAGGCTGTCCACCCACTCTTTTTCGCGTTTCTGATAGAGTATGAAAAGCTGTAGTTCGGGGAGGGGGCGCTTCACTAAGAGCAGCACTACAGTCTGATGACAGCCATGTTTCAGTGAGAAACATCCAATCAAATGTGCGCTCTGTAATGAGGTCATTCACGAGAAAGGTTTTACTTGTGATTGCGCTAACATTTAAAAGCTCCATATTCAACGTGTGGGCCACTCTATCCCTGGGGCATCTGCCTCGAGGTAACCAATGGAATAACAACCAAATTATTAACGTTTAAAACCATGTTTTCTGACAGTCTCCAATCTATCAGAATAGTAGGAGATGACAGTTTGTATGAACTCACTAGAAGGCGACGTTAAAGGAACATAAATTAGGTTACTCACAATACCCATAGTGCCATTTCTGCAGGAGTTGATATGGTTTCCAAGTCCTCTGTTGCTTATTCTGACAGGAAGAACTGGAGCCCTACCAGACCTTGTCTGTCAGTCTCTAAAACAGTTTGATTTTGCTGGAAATAATCCTGGAACCCCTGCGGTTAGTGGGAATCCAGTCTCTTTTAAAAAGTGCTGGTTGCTCCCAAAGCTCCACTCTAATCTTGAGGGCTGTTTCTTTAAAAAAAAAGTGCATCCAATCCCCTTGGTCCCTTACATAACTAGACCAATCATAGGCTTCAATGTGCCACAGTTCACAGATGTATTGTTTTCAGTCCAGTTTAATATTTTGTAAATATTATTAAGTACTTTAAACACCTATTTATAACACTCACAAAGCATTGGACATGTGTTTATAATACATTGTGTAGAGTGTATATCATAGAGAGTCTTACCCTTGTATGTAGCCTACTGTAAACATTATCTTCATGTGAAATATGTTTTTCACCATATTCCAATCAAAAACAGTAAATAAATCCACTCGTATTCTGCCAAGGTAGCAGTTAAATCTTTATTATTAGGTCTGCAAAGACTTACCAAGGAATTGGTTAATATAATAAAAATACCTTTTCAAATGTCTTTAAGCATACAAAATCATATAATATCACACTTTAATACTGTTTATAAGCAAATTATCTGATGTCCTAAACACTCACACATTAAGCCATTTCATTGCTACACAATAATCCCTTTCTATTGGCGGGACAGGATCTTGTACCAGTCAAAATACTTAGACCAACATCACATGACTTGGAGCATGTCTCCAGTACACATAGGGTTGGATAGAGGGCAGTCGCCTCTTCCCATCTCTATGACGCCACACTAGTCACCTAGAACTTCACTCTAAAAACAGTAACAGAGTTAAATACAACAAGCTTTTGGCACATTCTTTAAATTAAGGCTGAAATCTGATTCTTGGATTCTTTAGTGCATGTTGAGAGAGGCGGTTCTACAGTAGTCCACTGAGGAGTGTAGCGGTGCAACGCAGCAAGGTGTGGTGGGGGTCAGGGGTCGGGTGTTCCTTCAAGTTCCTTCAAGGCACAGCTACATTGAAGGGGCTGCCGGGGACACTATCGTCGCCCCACTTGACGATAACGATGTAGTTTCCCTTGTCTTTGACAGTGTAGGTGACGTTGTAGAGGCGGTTGCCCATGTGTTTGACGTACACCTCTTCACATGGGGTCGTGGGGCCGTGCACTCCCACCAGCAACATGTTAGAGCCTGGAGGAGGGGAGATACAAGGTTACACGTGGCATAGAAGGATTGTGTGTGTGTGTGTGTGTGTGTGTGTGTGTGTGTGTGTGTGTAACCTATCCATCTCACCTGCTTTGCTGCAGTCTACATTGAAGATGTTCTTCTGTCCCACCAGAGCCTTGGAGAGCCCTGCGCCTCGACAGACCACCTTGCTGGCATCTGAGGTCAGTTTAGATGAGGACGATAAGGAGCTGTACGCTCCGGCCACCTTGGAAGTCTTAGTGACCGTCTCTACCAGCACCGAGGACGTCTCGTGAAGGCTGTGACCACCGGACAGACGGGTACCTGAGAGAGAGAGAGAGAGAGAGAGAGAGAGAGAGAGAGAGAGAGAGAGAGAGAGAGAGAGAGAGAGAGAGAGAGAGAGAGAGAGAGAGAGAGAGAGAGAGAGAGAGAGAGAGAGAGAGAGAGAGAGAGAGAGAGAGAGAGAGAGAGAGAGAGAGAGAGAGAGAGAGAGAGAGAGAGAGAGAGAGAGAGAGAGAGAGAGAGAGAGAGAGAGAGAGAGAGAGAGAGAGAGAGAGAGAGGCAGACATGTTACAAAAGAACTGCAGTCACGACTCCAACCAGACATTACATAACCTAACACCTCCCCTCCTCGATACAGACACAAACACTGGACTAAAACACCATGGATGGGGGTTTCTTATGAGAGGGTGGGACCCTGCTTAGAAGAACTCTGCTGTATCATCCATCTTCATACAGCTAGCTAAGAGTGCTAGTACTCAGAGGGATTCTATGTCACTTCACATCGAGCTGTATTCTGCCAGTGTTTCTGAGAATGCCCCCAGCCTTCAGCATTGTGTTCCATGACTACTAATTCTACAATCCCGATGAGAGTAAACAGATTTATATAACATTTACGTAACATTTCAGTATTAAGTATTTATTTTACTAAGTATTTATAACATCATTTCGAGGAACTTCTAACTTTTCAGAGAGTGTCTTGTTTAGGGTTGCAAAGCTACCGGTAGTTTACCAAAGTCAGAAATATTCAGTCATTTTGGTAATTAATGTAAAATCGATGGCAATCTATAGGAATTTTGGTAATTTATACTTGAATAATAAATAAATACAATTATTCATATATTATTCCTTTTTTATCTCTGTGTCCATATTGTCCATGAGTTTCTAGTAGATAGACCATATGGTTCAAGAGAAAATAGGCTAATTAATGAAAAAAGCGTTTAATCAACAATGGCATTATTTTCAATTAACTCTGCAACTCATCCAACTATTGACTTTTTTCACGACTGCCACCAGTTTGACACCAAAACATTGACAACAAAAACACAATGACATAGTCAAATAAATAAAAGTGTAAACAAGTATACAGAGGATATTTCATGCTGAAACCCTTAGTTTAAACAACAACGGTTTTCACTACGTTGATGGTTTATATTTAGGTTAATGTTTCACAGCTTTGTCATTACATTTTTAATTAGATAAATCATCTTATTTAACTACTTAAATATATTTTATATGCGATAAAGCCAGAGATAATTACAGACAGTACCCAAAAGGGCCACTAGATGTCTAATGATAGACTACAGGAAATCCTTTAAAGATACCAACATTCTGATAGTTTACTAGTAAACGTAGAGAGCTTCCAGTAATATACCCTCCGTTTGCAACCCTAGTCTCGTTTCATAACGAAAACATCAAACATCCTTTTCATCAAGATCTGACACACGTGTCACACACACACACACACACACACACACACCTGTGACTCTGGCTTTGAAGGGGCTGCCCACTATGTGGTTGGGTCCTCCGTATTTGATGTTGATGAGATAGCTGCCGGGGGCCATAGGAGTGTAGATAACCTTGTAGCCATCGGGGCACTCGGAACAGTCCATCTTGACCTTAGACGGGCCGTCAATGGTCACAGACAGGGCACCTGACCCCGCGTTACACGTGTTCACTACGAACTCAGAGGCCACGCCTAGAGGGAGAGGGAGAGAGACAGACGGTCAGGGGTATATGTACAGTTATCCTAGATGCCATCTCCTGCTGTTGTGCCTTTGACCAAGGCATTGACCAAGGCCACCCGACAGGATCCATCCCTCCTTCAAAAGGGGAGATCTCTGCCTAAACTGCACCATGGTTGACCCTGGCTTCCAACCCCCCTTTGACAGTACAACATTTGTTGAAAGTAGGGGTTTCCTCTGTAAAGTTGGAGTCAGAAGAGATAAGGTGTAGTGTGTACCTGTAGATCCTCCCTCCAGTCCAGGCCCGTATGCTGTCACCATGCCTGGGTCTCCAGCCTGTCCTGCCTCCCCCACCCGCACGTTGAACGGGCTACCGGGGATGTGACTGCCGTTGAACTTGACGTCAATGGAGTGCACGCCGTTCTCACGTGGAATGAAGCGGATCGCGTTCTTGTCTGGAGATAATAGAAGAGAGTTATAAGAATAAGGGAGGAGAGGAGAGGAGAGGAGAGGAGAGGAGAGGAGAGGAGAGGAGAGGAGAGGAGAGGAGAGGAGAGGAGAGGAGAGGAGAGGAGAGGAGAGGAGAGGAGAGGAGAGGAGAGGAGAGGAGAGGAGAGGAGAGGAGAGGAGAGCTACCATAACTCTATTTTTCTATGGACTGGTATGATGTGTATTAAAGTCAGGGTTATCTTACCACTGTCCAGCTCGGTGACGTAACACTCCTCAGCTGAGCCAGATGGGGTGTGGACCTTAGCATCGACCACGCCCCTCGCCCCATTACGCTGCACAGCGAACGACGCTTCCTGATTCACCTTCAGATCCTTCTCCTGGGGGGAAGGAGAAGAGGGGAGAGAGAGAGAGAGAGAGAGAGAGAGAGGAAAAACAGGGTCAGGACCTGTGTGTGTGAGTGTATGTGTGTCTTCTGCATGAGACAACGTGTGTGAGACAGTGACTCATCTTGTATATATATATATATATATCTGAAACAAGAGTAAGGAGAGCGATATCTGAGGATGAGAGTATTTAAGAGGGAAGAGGTGTTTATGTGTGTCCCTGTGGCCCGTTGTCAAACAGCTAGACCCCACGATGACCCCATAATTGGAGAAGGGACAGCTGATCCCTCTCACTCACCACTAAACAACACAACAATATTGTCTTGGTTACTGCTACAGACCACTCGCCTCTGGCTTCACTTCTAAGGACAAATAAATCTATGGGACAAACCTGACCAACAAACAACTATTGTTATTGTAAATTGTGTCTCGATTTCTCTATTGAGGCTTATATCAAATGTATGTATAAATGTATTTGCATTTTATGACATGGGAAAGTTATGCTGCTTTAAAAGTTGATAAACGTGTTATCCCACTTAAGAGACAATTATAACAAAATGCCTTTTGAAAGATTTTGATGAGATTTTCACACTTCCTAGAGAGCTCTTCCTTGTTCACGCCCATTCAGCATAGTTCACACCCTCTTGAGCCTTAGCCCCACCCATCTCTTAAGCCTTAGCCCCTCCCACCCACACCTGTAAACACGTGAGTTAGCATTGTCCTCCAGACAGTAGTCTCTCTACTTAAACCCAGCCTTATTCAGGGCAGCTATGTTCTTGAGAGCTGTAGCAACACTTTTTTAGTTGTCCAAAGCTACAGTATATTGTATCTTTCCAAAAAACTGTGGTAGCAAGGATGATCTAAAAACTGACCAGGGAAGCCTCCATTCTGTTACAGACAGAAGCATGTGACATGACAGACCAATCAGGACTCATCTCATGTCCATCTCAGCCAATCATGACTAGTCAGGAAGGATCTTGTCTTTATATAGCCCAATGCTTTTTCTCCTTGGCTAAACTAGTCTGATCATTTATATTTTGAATACACATTAACAGATCCCACACCACTTTGTAATTAAGGCACATGAAAGTTCACATGTTCAAAAAAGCATTAACATAAAACATTTTTTAAAGTCATTTAAACGGCGCTACTGTGAAGTAGGAACTGGCGTCAAATGCCTCAGATCCTGTAGCCGGTCACAAATGATGGCCTTGTGAGGAGTGTTCTAACAAAGACGTCATTCAGTGTATTCCTGTGTGTGTGTGTGTGTGTGTGTGTGTGTGTGTGTGTGTGTGTGTGTGTGTGTGTGTGTGTGTGTGTGTGTGTGTGTGTGTGTGTGTGTGTGTGTGTGTGTTCCTACCTGCAGGCTGGTGACAGTGAGTCTGCGTGCCTCGTCAGACAGCGTTGCTATGGGAACGATGAAGGGGCTGTCGGGGATGTGCTCGTTGTTGAACTTGATAGACACTTCATAGTCACCTGAGGACACAAACACAGAGAGGAACCAGCGGTTAGATACCAGAATAACGATCAGATGATTCTCATGTAGGAGTAGGGAAGGAGATAGACATGGTGTACAGTGCCTTGCAAAAGTATTCATCCCCCTTTGCCGTTTTTCCTATTTTGTTGCATTACAACCTGTAATTTGAATTAATTTTTATTTGGATTTCATGTAATGGACATTCACAAAATAGTCCAAATTGGTGAAATGAAATGAAGAAAAAATAACTTTCCCCCAAAAATATTTTAAAAAATGAAAAGGAATAGTGGTGTGTGCATATGATGTATTCACCCCCTTTACTATGAAGCCCCTAAATAAGATCTGGTGCAACCAATTACCTTCAGAAGTCACATAATTAGTTAAATAAAGTCCACCTGTGTGCAATCTAAGTGTCACATGATCTGTCACATGATCTGTCAGCTCAGTATATATACACCTGTTCTGAAAGGCCCCAGAGTCTGCAACACCACTAAGCAAGGGGCACCATGAAGACCAAGGAGCTCTCCAAACAGGTCAGGGACAAAGTTGTGGAGAAGTACAGATCAGGGTTGGGTTATAAAAAAATATCCGTAACTTTGAACATCCCACGGAGCACCAATAAATCCATTATTAAAAAATTTAAAGAATATGGCACCACAACAAACCTGCCAAGAGAGGGCCGCCCACCAAAACTCACAGACCAGGCAAGGAGGGCCTTAATCAGAGAGACAACAAAGAGACCAAAGATAACCCTGAAGGAGCTGCAAAGCTCCACAGCGGAGATTGGAGTATCTGTCCATAGGACCACTTTAAGCCGTACACTCTACAGAGCTGGGCTTTACGGAAGAGTGGCCAGAAAAAAGCCATTGCTTAAAGAAAAAAATAAGCAAACACGTTTGGTGTTCGACAAAAGGCACGTGGGAAACTCCCCAAACATATGGAAGAAGGTACTCTGGTCTGATGAGACTAAAATTGAGCGTTTTGGCCATCAAGGAAAACGCTATGTCTGGCGCAAACCCAACACCTCTCACCTCTCAAACCCAACACCTCCCCGAGAATACCCATCCCCACAGTGAAGCATGGGGGTGGCAGCATCATGCTGTGGGGATGTTTTTCATCAGCAGGGACTGGGAAACTGGTCAGAATTGAAGGAATGATGGATGGAGCTAAATACTGGGAAATTCTTGAGGGAAACCTGTTTCAGTCTTCCAGAGATTTGAGACTGGGACGGAGGTTCACCTTCCAGCAGGACAATGACCCTAAGCATACTGCTAAAGCAACACTAGTGGTTTAAGTTGAACATTTAAATGTCTTGGAATGGCCTAGTCAAAGGCCTCAATCCAATTGAGAATTTGTGGTATGACTTAAAGATTGCTGTACACCAGCGGAACCCGTCCAACTTGAAGGAGCTGGAGCAGTTTTGCCTTGAAGAATGAGCAAAAATCCCAGTGGCTAGATGTGCCAAGCTTATAGAGATACCCCAAGAGACATGCAGCTGTCATTTCTGAAAAATGTGGATCTACAAAGTATTGACTTTGGGGGGGGGGAATAGTTATGCACGCTCAAGTTCTGTTTTTTTTACAAGAAAACATATTTTGCATCTTCAAAGTGGTAGGCTTGTTGTGTTTTCAGGCTGTAAGGCAACAAAATAGGAAAAATGGCAAGGGGGGTGAATACTTTCGAAAGCCACTGTAAATAACAATTGGTCCTTGGAGTTAGATGGGGTTAGATGGGGCTAGATGACAGAGCGAGATGACAGAGAGAGAGAGATGAGAGAGCAAGGGAGGGAGAGACAGATGGGGCTAGATATGGTTAGATGGGGCTACGGGGCTACGGGGGGTACTATCTCACCTGGCTCCTGAACGATGTAGGCCACCCCACAGGATCCATCCTTCCTGTCTTCAAATGAGATCTCAGCCTTACTGGGCCCCTCTACTGCGATGGACAGACCTCCTGCACCAGCCTCACGCGTCCAGATACTGAACTCAGCTACGGAGAGTAACAGAGGGGGAGGGAGAGAGAGAGAGAGGGGGGGGGGGGGAAAGGGGAGGGAGAGAGAGAGAGAGGGAAAGGGAAAAGGGAGAGAGAGGAGACACACAGACGTGTTAAAACCTGGTTCAACTAAAGTAGATAACACATTCAACTAAAGCAAGGGGGGAAAAAATCACTTATTGAAAGTTAAACATTCTTCAAAATAGCTGCTATCTGCAAAATGACTGTTGGTAAAACTAAAGGAAAAGACAAGTACATCAATTAACTGGTGGGTGTTTCCAGCGAGACACAGGCGGTCAGGTCAAACTACTTACTTGGTGCTCCTGCCACTCCTCTCTCCAACCCAGTGCCTCCGGCCCGGACCTTGTGGGACCCTCCTTCTCCCATGGGCCCAACAGTGAACTGGAAGGGACTTCCGGGGACATGCTGCCCGCTGTACTTCACGTTGACCGTGTGGGCTCCCATCTCCTGGGGTACGAAGCGGACGCTGTAGGTGCTATCCCCGCCATCTACGATCTCTGCCTGTTCTGTTTTACCCCCGGGGCTGGTCACCTGGGCTGTCATACTACCCTGGGTAACTGTCTCACCTAGGGGAGGGAGGAGGGGAGGGGGAAGAGAGGTGTCAGACTGGCTGGAAGGCGTGTTGTTTTTCATCTACAATCCTACATTTTTACTCTTATCCAGAGCGACTTACAATCCATACATTCAACTAAAGTAAGTAAAACAACCCTATATCGATCATGACCATTGTAAAGTAAAACCTTCTAGAAACGAGCTGCTACTGTACCAAGATCAGTGATATTGAGAGTAAAGAAGAACAAGTGCAACAGAGAAGTGTTAGTCGTATTATTTCTTCATTCATTCTCACCAGGTGTTGGTGTGGCTGTAGCGGGTATACCAGCGAAGCTAGCCAGACTCTCTCTGCCCAGGAAGTCCCCAAACACATCTCTGAAGGGACTGCCTCCTCCTGCTCCTCCCATCTGGGTGCTCTCCTCTACCCTCACCTCCCTCTTCGTCTCTCCGCCCCTCATCTTGCTGATCTCCGTGCGCTCTGTGCGCGTGTACGTGTGGCTGCTGCGTGTGAACGTGCGAGTCATCCTCTCCTGGGCTGACACCATCTGGAACCAGTTTCCTATTGGTGGAGAGAGAGCAGGGAGGGTAAGTGTTTGGTTTAGTCTTTGACACAAGCAATACTTGAAGACTCATGCTAGCTAACTTAGCTTTTAAGCTAGCTAGCTTGTAGCTGTATGAAAGAAGCTAGCTAACTCGTAGCTGTATGGAAGAAGCTAGCTAACTCGTAGCTGTATAGAAGAAGCTAGCTAACTCATAGCTGTATGGAAGAAGCTAGCTAATTCATAGCTGTATGAAAGAAGCTAGCTAACTCGTAGCTGTATGGAAGAAGCTAGCTAACTCGTAGCTGTATGAAAGAAGCTAGCTAACTCGCAGCTGTATGGAAGAAGCTAGCTAACTCGTAGCTGTATGGAAGAAGCTAGCTAACTCGTAGCTGTATGGAAGAAGCTAGCTAACTCATAGCTGTATAGAAGAAGCTAGCTAACTCATAGCTGTATGGAAGAAGCTAGCTAACTCATAGCTGTATGGAAGAAGCTAGCTAACTCGTAGCTGTATGGAAGAAGCTAGCTAACTCGTAGCTGTATGGAAGAAGCTAGCTAACTCGTAGCTGTATGGAAGAAGCTAGCTGACTCGTAGCTGTATGGAAGAAGCTAGCTAACTCTTAGCTGTATCGAAGTTGATCGAAAGTTGATAGGATTAACAACCACCATTGCTGTCATTCTATAGATGATATCAACACAGCAATGTGGGTTACTTCAGCTCCATGACAGTACCATGACAGTACCATGACAGCACCATGACAGTACCATGACAGTATCATGACAGTACCATGACAGTACCATGACAGTACCATGACAGTACCATGACAGTACCATGACAGTACCATGACAGCACCATGACTGTAATATCACAGTGTGATCATGTTTAGGCTGTGCTCACCAGGGATTTTCAGGTTGAGGCCACAGGCGCTGCCGACAGAGGCGATGGAGGGGGCTGTTCTCTTCCTGGTGATGCTCTCCTTCATCCTTCCTTCTCCTGTTACCTTCACTGTGAAAGGACTTCCTGTAGGAGCAGAGGAGCAGCCAATCAGAGGTCAGAGAGTAGACTTGGGCGTTTATACCGTAATACGGGGGTATTTCGAAATACCGACGGTATGATTTTCAATAATGATAAATACGGTGTCTGTGGGGGTGCGTTAAGTTAATTTAAGGAAAACTATAAGAAATATAAGATGTGTCAAATGATATCAGCTCAGGGCTCCAGCTATGCAAGTGGTTGGCTAACTTGCTAGCTAAGTGTCTAGATGTCAAGACCAAGCTTCTTGGTTACAGCAGAGACATTCAATCCCTTCCTGGATCAAGATCCCTGTTGCCTAAATCGTTTTTCGCGTCAAAAACAAATAGCACCCCTTGTGTGCACTTCCGGTATAAAACTGTATACCCCGGTATGGTACAGAAACAATATGACGGTATGAACATTTGGATACGGCCCAACCCTATCAGAGAGTACCAGCAACAGCCAATCAGAGAGGTCAGGGAGTAGTGTATCAGCCAATGAGAGAGGTCTTAAACCGGAATAGCCCTCTCAATCGTGCAGAAAATAAATTCACAGGTAACAGTGAGTGACAATGTTGTTCTATAATGTAATACAACCTCACGTAAACCAAGTTAATTTACTGATACGGTCATATTTCCATATAGAGACAGTAAAGCTACTAACCAGGGATGTGCTTATCAGAAAACTTGATGTTGATAATGTAGTTGCCTGGCTCTGTGGGGCAGTAACTGACTCTGCAAGTCCCATCCTCCACATCCTCACAGTTTATATCCACTTTACTCGGACCCTCGATAGACAATCCCAGACCACCATAACCTGAGAGAAAGAAGGGAGGGAAGGGGTGAGGGATGGAGAGAGAGAGGAAGAGAGAGATGGAGAAGAAAGAGAGAGATTGAAGAGAGAGAGGGAGATGAGAGAGAAAGAGAGAGAGAGGGAGATGAGAGAGAAAGAGAGAGATTGGAGAGGGCGAGAGAGATGAGAGAGAAAGAGAGAGAGATTGAAGAGAGAGAGAGATGAGAGAGAAAGAGAGAGAGATTGAAGAGAGAGAGGGAGTTGAGAGACATTGGAGAGTGCGAGAGAGCAAGAGATAGTAAGAGAGACAGAGAGAGAGAGACAGAGGTAAGGTATGGTAAGACAGGAGAAAGAGCATTTTATCTTGACCTAGTATCAGTGGAATAAGGCCTCATGGTGGGCTAAAAGACATCCAAATAAACCATGTTCCTAGTCTTACCTGCATTCCTAGTGTCCACAAAGAACTCCGCCATTTCAAAGGTGTGTGCCTCCACCAGTCCTTTACCGAAGGCCTTGACCCGGCTGGCCTCGCCAATCTCCGACTGGCCAACCTGGATCTTGAAGGGGCTGTTGGTCACGTGCTTACCGGCCTTCTTCACGCTCACCTCGTGCTCTCCCACCTCCTTAGGGGTAAAGGAGATACCTGCGGACAGAGGAATGGAAGACAGGTGTGAATCATCTGGGGAGAAATTAAAACAACTCGAGATGGCCAGACTGAAATAGTGAAATGGAATAATTCAGTTTGCATCCAAGCTACTTCAGAGTAGGCTAAGGCAACCAAACCATGTATTCTACAATTCTCCAATGGCCCAAACATCTTTGTACTTCTCAGGCCAGGCTAGTGTCTCACCAATGTGTCTGTTGGGCAATCTCTTGAGCAGACAGGGCTCCTCGTTTCCTGATGGAGCTCTGATGCTAGCTGTCAGCAGGCTCAGGTCAGACTCTGTGATCTTCAGGGATAGATCTGCTGCTGTTCCCACGTTGAGCAGGGACGTCCTGATAGAGTCATCACCTGGACACAGAGAGGGGAAATAAAACATTTAGTAAACCATTATGAGAGAGAGAGAGAGAGAGGTTCGGCAGGTATCCTAGTTGTTAGAGAATTGGGCCAGGAACTGAAAGGTTGCTGGATCGAATCCCCGAGCTGACAAGGTAAAAATCTGTTGTTCTGCCCCTGAACAAG
Organism: Salvelinus namaycush; assembly: GCF_016432855.1. Lineage (NCBI taxonomy): Eukaryota > Metazoa > Chordata > Actinopteri > Salmoniformes > Salmonidae > Salvelinus > Salvelinus namaycush. Next base: position 52,992,336 of record NC_052327.1, on the reverse strand, counting down.
GCAGCTAACCCACTGTTCCCTGGTAGGCCGTCATTGGAATTTGTTCTGAACTGACTTGCCTGGTTAAATGAAATAAAAATGTAATAACTGTTTACTGACCATTACAAACCTTATAATACACAATTGATCAACCATTTCAATGGCGTTCACCCACTGTGCTCTGAATGGTAGCTGTTGTATTTGGATGAATTTACATGATCCTATGATCTGTCAAATTCCAAGAGGTCATACGAGGCTCTTCTCCAACCTAACACTGTGTCCCGTTATTTCAGTCCACTGTATTACACTCACCAGTGATCTTAGCAGTGAAGGGACTGCCAGGGATGTGCTTGTTGTCAAACTTGACGATGATGTTGTAGTCTCCTGGTGAGGTGGGCAGGTAGGACACAGTACAGGTACCGTCCTTATTGTCTTTACAGCTGATCTCTGCCTTAGAGGGACCTTCCACAGCCAGTGACAGACCACCTGGGGGAGAGGGAGAGAGAGGGGTTAGTTTCTGTTCAGCCTGAATTCTACATTTTCCTCTAACAATTCAAACCTATTCCTCAGCCATAACAATTATTTTTATTTAGCTATTATTGTGAATATAGAGCATCATCCTTGTAGAACAATAAGAAAAAGTAGTACCTTCTCCAGCGTTCTTGGTGACGACAGTAAAGGTGGCGGGTTTGTTGACGGTGCCATGACACAACCCAGGCCCATACGCTGTCACCAGACCACTGTTTATAGCATCGACATAGAACTGGAGGGGACTTCCTGTAGGGGAGAGAGATCATGGAGGGATGGGCCATCAGAAAATACTTCATCAATGTTTATTTCAAATGTAATATACTATGTAAATATGCCTGTTGATACACCTGAGGTAAAAAAAATATATACATATACAAATATAAAAATAAGAAAGTCTCTTAATTGCGCATAACTGCATGCATTGAGCCCTGGTTTAGTTTGAAGAAAGGCTACGACGAGGTGTTTCCTCTGGTTATGAGTACTACCTGGGATGTGGTTTCCTTCATACTTGATGTCCATCTCATGCAGACCCTTCTCAGTAGGATTGAACTTGACTGTGATGGTCCCATCCTTGTTGTCTGTGATGTGGGGACGAGCCGTCTTACCGGAGGGCATACGCACCTCACCTGGGAAAGATACAAATTATATTTCATGAGAGTGTGTGTGTGTGTGTGTGTGTGTGTGTGTGTGTGTGTGTGTGTGTGTGTGTGTGTGTGTGTGTGTGTGTGTGTGTGTGTGTGTGTGTGTGTGTGTGTGTGTGTGTGTGTGTGCTATTGATTGTCAGTACAGAATAAAGTCCATGTACCCGTGATCGGTCCCTGCTGAACGGTGAACGGGATGACCAGGTTAAGAGGTCTGAACTGATCCATGCCATCGCTAGGGACAACAGGCTCCTTGGTGGCCTATTGGGGGGAAAAGAGAGAAATACAGTCAGAATACTGAATCTACTGTAAGTACTTACTGTATTTCTAGCTGTAGCTGCAAACATTCAACTATTTTACAGTAACTACTTGTAATGGGAAATGATTTGATTCATTATTGTCCGGTATTTAATTCTGTTATCTACTGTTGTATTGATTATTAATGATGTGTAATACATCTATTTGGTATGAGCAGGGAGACGCTGACAGGGGTAATTCCCTGGGAGGGGAAACCTGAGATAACATGGTACTAAAATACATGGTTAACTCCATGTTAACATCACATTTAATGCCATGTTTGGGTAAGTCGCTTTCACCTGTTAGTCTATAATTAGTCTGTCGTAACTGACGAATGATGATCCTTTTACTTCTTAAACAGACCTTTGACCTGTTGAAGTGCTGATGTCATACGTGGCTAAGGTCTACTTGGCCTTATTTGGAGTTTCCAACTAGATTTAGTGACGTTGACAGAACAGTTGTCTGTCGATAAGGGCCTTCTCTGAGGAGGCCAGTTACAACATTTTCTCTGCTTCTCTGCTGGATTTGTCTCCTTGTTGCAACTTGTATTAAACTCATTTGATTTATAATTGACTCTATAAGCAACTGCTCTTCTGTTTTGTTTACGTGAAAACCCCCTTTACACTTTGATGCAATGTGCAGACTTCAGGCTGGAGTCAATTCAGCTTCATTCAACCACTTTATACAGAGTTGGAATTCAAATAGAACCAACCCTAACCCTGGTAGATAGTTACATACCAGCATTCATGTATTAGTGATTATATCAAGCTATATCCATTCAACATACAAATGTAACTTCAACGCCATGTTGACAGTACTATCCCCCAGCAGTACTCACCGTTACATGGAAGGGGCTCTTGGGGATGTGTTGTCCCCCGAACCGGATGGTGATTACGTATTTCCCAGGTTCCGGAGCCGTGTAGTAGATGTCGTAGGTTCCGTCACGATTCTCCTGAACGTCCATGTCTAGCTCCACCCCCGCTGGGGTCGTCACCGAACAGGTCACCTTGCCCTTCCCTGCAGCCTTTGCGTCAACGGAGACGATGGTCTCTTCGTGCGCCTGCATCTTGGTCAGACCCGACGCCAGGGCACGGCCTCCGATAGACACTGGAAATTAAGTGAGAGAAAGAATCAAACTACTGAAAAACATCTCAAATTTGGCTTTGTCGCCTAGTGAACGGAGGACAAGACGTACCAGTAAGCAGACACTTGCTGGCGTCTCCAGTGGGCAGAGCTGAGATGCGGTAGGGGGAGTAGGGGATCTCATCTCCTCCATACTTGATGGTGATGGTGTAGGGGCCGGTGGAGTCTGGTACGTAGGACACTGTGTACGTCCCATCTCTGTTGTCATGGATAGTGGCCTTCTTTGGCTTGCCCTCAGGATCCTATGCAGGTCAGAAGATGTCATATTAGTATTTCTATTCAGCAGAACCTTTTATATAACAAAAAAGGGAATTACAGAACCGTCAACACTGACATTGACACATATATTCAGTATTATGTAGCCCGTGAGGAAATTAAACCCATAACCCTGGTGTTGCCATTGTCTGACCTCCTGAGACATTAAATACTACTCTACACTCTTTGAAAAAAAGGGTTCCAAACGGGTTCTTTGGCTGTCCCCATAGGAGAACCCTTTTTGGTTCCAGGTAAAACCTTTTTTTGTTCCAGGTAGAACTCTTTTGGAGTTTTCCTCTGTGGAAAGGGTTCTACATGAAACTCAAAAGGGTTCTACCTGGAACCAAATAGGGTTCTTCAAAGGCTTCTCCTATGGGGAAAGCTGAAGAACCCTTTCAGGTTCTAGAAGATAGTGTATTTCCTGTGTGTGGAGGAAGTTGATGTACTCACCAGTATCTGTACAGTGAGCAGTCCCTCTCCTGCGTCGCGCGCATCGATGGTGAACTCCACTGGTAGACTGGCGGCCACACCTGATTTATCCAGACCTGGCCCGCTGGCACGCACCTTACTGGCATCATGACCAGGCTGGGACCTCACCTTGAATGGACTGTGGATGGAGAGAGAAAGAGAGAGAGAGAGATAGATATAGTGAGAGAGCACAAGAGAGATAGAGTGAGAGAGAGATAGAGATAGTGAGAGAGAATGACAGAGAGAGAGAGAGAGAGAGATAGTGAGAGAGAATGAGAGAGAGAGAAATGTCTTTATTATTTTGGAACTTCTGTGAGTGTATTGTTTACTGTTCAGTTGTATTGTTTATTTCACTTCTGTTGATTATCTACTTCACTTGCTTTGGCAATGTTAACATATGTTTCCCAATGCCAGTAAATCCCTTAAATTGAATTGAAATGATTTGAGAGAAATAAGAGAGAAGAAAGCATGTGATGATCCTATTGAAAATGTATGACATTTCTATACAGAAAAGTCAATATGTGTATTACAGTGTTTTAAAGGGTTTCTGTTGAATCTCGTGGCCAGCCTGTCTCACCTGCGAGGGACCTCCTGATCTCCGTATTTGACAGACACAGTGTAAGGGCCGTCCTGAGCTGGGGTGTAGTTGACCGTGTGTGTGCCATCACCGTTGTTCTTCACAGCAACAGGCTCAGCAGAACCTATGGACAACAAATGACATTCAAATAAGTGTGTGTATGCAAATATGTAAGTGTGTTTGTGTGAGCTTGTGTGTGTGTGTGTGTGTGTGTGTGTGTGTGTGTGTGTGTGTGTGTGTGTGTGTGTGTGTGTGTGTGTGTGTGTGTGTGTGTGTGTGTGTGTGCGTGCGTGCGTGTGTGTTTCTTTCCTCTCACCTGATGGTCCTGTTAGCTGTACTTCCACTTTTGCCTTTCCAGCCTGGGTAGCGTCCACAGTAAAGGCCTGAGGTACGTGGGCTCTGACTCCATCCCCCAGCCCTGGACCTGAACACTTCACCTTACTAGGGTCCACCACGTCCTTCACTGGCACCCGGAACGGACTGCCTGCAAGGACACAGACAGAGACACAGACAGAGACACCGTCAGCGTTTACAGTGGGAGGACAGATGTACCATTATGATTCTGCTTCTAGCAAACCCTCCGGTTGCCAACTCAATCCCCAAACAGAATGTTTCCCAATCAGACCTGGGATTCAAACCGGTGATCCTTCGATTGCTGGCCCACTTCTGTAACATCTAGGCTACCCACCACCCAGTGTGTGTATGACACATTACCTGGAATGGGGTGTCCTCCGAAGTTGATGTTGACGTCGTACTCTCCAGGTGTGAAGGGAACGTATTCTACGCTGCAGCTGCCATCTTTGTTGTCTTTACAGGTCATCTTAGCCTCAGAGGCTCCCTCGATGGTCAGGCCCAGGCCTCCGGTACCAGCACCCCTAGAGAACACACCCATCACCCACTTTAACAGACATTTGACATCTGTTACACTGCTTTCCAAGGAGAGACGCTGTTATGAAGGATTTCTTACTAATAGAGGAGTTCTTTAACCAATAAGGCCCGAGGAGGTGTGGTATATGGCCAATATACCATGGCTAAGGTGGTATATTGTCTATATACCACAAACCCCCGAGGTGCCTTATTGCGAATATAAACTGGTTACCGATGTAATTAGAGTAGTAAAAATAAATGTTTTGTCATATCCGTGGTATACAGTCTGATATACCACGGCTGTCAGCCAATCAGGATTCAGGGCTCGAACCACCCAGTTTATAATATTTTTTTCATTTTAGTAATTTAGCAGACGAATAACAATCAGTGCACTGATTTAAACGGACTTAAACTGAAGTAAAACAACAACAAATGAAGACGACGATCATGATCACAAACAACAAGTACAACATTTAAATGTTATTCTATTGGATTTGTGAATGATACGGGCTGCGGTCCCATTGGGTTTTATTATATTATACCTGGTCTCGACGGTGAAGCAGTTGGGTTTGTTGATAAGTCCTCCCTCCAGGCCTGGCCCGTAGGCCCTGACCCGGGTGGGGTCACAGCCCTCCACCACAGACACCCTGAACGGACTCTTAGGGACCGCCACGTCATCGTACAACACCTCAATCAGGTGCATACCTGGAACAGACCACAGAGAGGATTTCAGTATCTCTCATTGTCTGCTCTTTAGTACAGACAGATACACAGGATTTTCACAGGATTTTGTATAATGGCCCCGCTTGCTTTACTATGCAAGGCAATGAAGTTATATCTATCTAAGATGCTTTTCAGAACCTTTCTGAAATGAGTGAACCTTCCTAACATTCGTTCAGATGATGAATGAGACTTGGGGGTACGGTAACACGATAATCATCTTGACTACACAACAAGAACACTTCTGTTGATCATGTGTTATACCGTAACACCATTTACTTTACAGGACTCTCAGTGTATCTCTGATTCCCTGGGGCCAGTGCTGTAATTGACAGGGTCAGAGTCAGAGAGCTTTGTATGCTATCTCTCTCTTTCTGCTCTCTCTCTCTCTGCTATCTTGCTCTCTCTCTCTGGTCTCTCTCGCTCTCTGCTCTCTCTCTCTCTCTCTCTGCTATCTTGCTCTCTCTCTGGTCTCTCTCGCTCTCTGATCTTTTTCGCTCTCTCTCTCTGCTCTCTCTCTCTCTGCTCTCTCTCACTCTCTCTGCTCTCTCTCTTTCTGCTCTCTCTCTCTTCTCTCTCTTTCTCTGCTCTCTTTCTCTGCTCTCTCTCTCTTTCTCTGCTCTCTTTCTGCTGTCTCTCTTTCTCTACTCTCTCTCTCTTTCTGCTCTCTCTCTCTTTCTGCTCTCTCTTTCTCTGCTCTCTTTCTGCTCTCTCTCTCTTCTCTCTCTTTCTGCTCTATCTCTCTCTCTCTTTCTCTGCTCTCTCTCCCTGTGACTCTCTCTTTCTCCCCTTCACTCAGACCACTTCTCCTCTGCCTCATTCAGTATTTATACCCTGTTCTCTCTCTATCTAGTCTCAAATGGATCCTCCAACACCTGTTGGGTTTGTCAACTAAAACCCTCTATTCCATCTTCAGCTACTTCCTCTAAGGTTTGTATAGCTACATTTCCCCTACTGGAGTGAAATTAGTTGGAATCCTTTCTCTCTCTGTTCTAGAATCTATTCACTAACATTATCAACAATGTTGAAATTACTGTAATAGAATAACAACAAGGAGGCTAACAGTTCATGTCTTCCACTTGGTGGTTATTTCTTACCGTCCTCAAAGGCGGTATACTCCACTCTGTAGGTTCCGTCTCCCTTGTCTGTGATGTAGGCGTCTGTGTTGGCGCCTGAAGGGTTGATGATGCGTGCTTTCACGTGGTCACCGCCAATCTTGGTCGTTTTACGGGCGTCCACGATGAAGTGGGTGGTGACCTCCTTGAGGACTCCTATAAACACGGATGACCGTAGGGAGAATGGTTAGCTACTGTAATTGTTAGCATGTAGTAGTCTTTGCAAGTGAATTATAGTAACCTTAGCCTTTAGCTATAGTAACCTTGGCCTTTAGCTATAGTAACCTTGGCCTTTAGCTATAGTAACCTTGGCCTTTAGCTATAGTAACCTTAGCCTTTAGCTATAGTAACCTTAGCCTTAAGCTATAGTAACCTTAGCCTTAAGCTATAGTAACCTTGGCCTTAAGCTATAGTAACCTTAGCCTTTAGCTATAGTAACCTTAGCCTTTAGCTATAGTAACCTTAGCCTTAAGCTATAGTAACCTTAGCCTTAAGCTATAGTAACCTTAGCCTTAAGCTATAGTAACCTTAGCCTTTAGCTATAGTAACCTTAGCCTTTAGCTATAGTAACCTTGGCCTTTAGCTATAGTAACCTTGGCCTTTAGCTATAGTAACCTTAGCCTTTAGCTATAGTAACCTTGGCCTTTAGCTATAGTAACCTTGGCCTTTAGCTATAGTAACCTTAGCCTTTAGCTATAGTAACCTTAGCCTTTAGCTATAGTAACCTTAGCCTTTAGCTATAGTAACCTTAGCCTTTAGCTATAGTATACTACAGGGGTCTTCTCTTGCCCAGGGACCCCCATATAGGTTAGCAAACAAAATATATTTAACGTCTTGTCTCATCATTAGGTGATAATGTCAAGGAGAAGTAATCAACATTTTAAAATGAATAGATTTGGTAGATATTTCGTAACTTTTTTTTAACCTCCACACATTATAATTGGAAGAGGATGTGTAAACTCTAACATCCAAACACATTTTCACTAAGAGCAGCTGTTTAGCTGGTTAAACGAAGGTTAGCCATGTGTTGGCAAAAATGTATGTCCAAGTTGAGAAACCTTACCAGCAACACTGCCACACTGGTAGCCCATTGACTGGTAGCCCATTGACTGGTAGTCTATTGACTGGTAGACTATTGACTGGTAGTCCATTGACTGGTAGTCTATTGACTGGTAGCCTATTGACTGGTAAGTCTATTGACTGGTAGCCTTTTGACTGGTAGCCTACTGACTGGTAGCCTGTTGACTGGTAGCCCATTGACTGGTAGCCTATTGAATGGTAGTCTATTGACTTGTAGTCTATTGACTGGTAGCCTATTGACTGGTAGCCTATTGACTGGTAGCCCATTGACTGGTAGTCTATTGACTGGTAGCCCATTGACTGGTAGCCTATTGACTGGTAGCCTACTGACTGGTAGTCTATTGACTGGTAGTCTATTGACTGGTAGCCTATTGACTGGTAGCCTATTGACTGGTAGTCTATTGACTGGTAGCCCATTGACTGGTAGCCTATTGACTGGTAGCCTATTGACTGGTAGTCTATTGACTGGTAGCCTATTGACTGGTAGCCTATTGACTGGTAGCCTATTGACTGGTAACCCATTGACTGGTAGCCTATTGACTGGTAGCCCATTGACTGGTAGCCTATTGACTGGTAGCCCATTGACTGGTAGCCCGTTGACTGGTAGCCCGTTGACTGGTAGCCTATTGACTGGTAGCCTATTGAATGGTAGACTATTGACTGGTAGCCTATTGACTGGTAGCCTGTTGACTGGTAGCCTGTTGACTGGTAGCCTATTGACTGGTAGCCCATTGACTGGTAGCCCATTCAAAGCCCATGTCAGATACTCCAGTGAGTGTAATTGAGTTGAGAAATAAAGTTGACATCATTAGAAGATGTGTTTATTCTGTTGTTGCTAGCGATATTCATGAAATAAAATAAATGCTTTATATATTTCCGGGGACCCCCGGTTAAATACCCCTGGTATAGTAGTCTTTATCTGTAGTAGCATTTTGCTTTAGCTATAGCTATAGTAGTCTTTATCTGTAGTAGCATTTTGCTTTAGCTATAGCTATAGTAGTCTTTATCTGTAGTAGCATTTTGCTTTAGCTATAGCTATAGTAGTTTTTATCTGTAGTAGCATTTTGCTTTAGCTATAGCTATAGTAGTTTTTATCTGTAGTAGCATTTTGCTTTAGCTATAGCTATAGTAGTCTTTATCTGTAGTAGCATTTTGCTTTAGCTATAGCTATAGTAGTCTTTATCTGTAGTAGCATTTTGCTTTAGCTATAGCTATAGTAGTTTTTATCTGTAGTAGCATTTTGCTTTAGCTATAGCTATAGTAGTCTTTATCTGTAGTAGCATTTTGCTTTAGCTATAGCTATAGTAGTCTTTATCTGTACTAGCATTTTGCTTTAGCTATAGCTATAGTAGTTTTTATCTGTAGTAGCATTTTGCTTTAGCTATAGCTATAGTAGTCTTTATCTGTAGTAGCATTTTGCTTTAGCTATAGCTATAGTAGTCTTTATCTGTAGTAGCATTTTGCTTTAGCTATAGCTATAGTAGTCTTTATCTGTAGTAGCATTTTGCTTTAGCTATAGCTATAGTAGTCTTTATCTGTAGTAGCATTTTGCTTTAGCTATAGCTATAGTAGTCTTTATCTGTAGTAGCATTTTGCTTTAGCTATAGCTATAGTAGTCTTTATCTGTAGTAGCATTTTGCTTTAGCTATAGCTATAGTAGTCTTTATCTGTAGTAGCATTTTGCTTTAGCTATAGCTATAGTAGTCTTTATCTGTAGTAGCATTTTGCTTTAGCTATAGCTATAGTAGTTTTTATCTGTAGTAGCATTTTGCTTTAGCTATAGCTATAGTAGTCTTTATCTGTAGTAGCATTTTGCTTTAGCTATAGCTATAGTAGTCTTTATCTGTAGTAGCATTTTGCTTTAGCTATAGCTATAGTAGTCTGTATCTGTAGTAGCGTTTTGCTTTAGCTATAGCTATAGTAGTCTTTATCTGTAGTAGCATTTTGCTTTAGCTATAGCTATAGTAGTTTTTATCTGTAGTAGCATTTTGCTTTAGCTATAGCTATAGTAGTCTTTATCTGTAGTAGCATTTTGCTTTAGCTATAGCTATAGTAGTCTTTATCTGTAGTAGCATTTTGCTTTAGCTATAGCTGTAGTAGTCTTTATCTGTAGTAGCATTTCGCTTTAGCTATAGCTATAGTAGTCTTTATCTGTAGTAGCATTTTGCTTTAGCTATAGCTATAGTAGTCTTTATCTGTAGTAGCATTTTGCTTTAGCTATAGCTATAGTAGTCTGTATCTGTAGTAGCGTTTTGCTTTAGCTATAGCTATAGTAGTCTTTATCTGTAGTAGCATTTTGCTTTAGCTATAGCTATAGTAGTTTTTATCTGTAGTAGCATTTTGCTTTAGCTATAGCTATAGTAGTCTTTATCTGTAGTAGCATTTTGCTTTAGCTATAGCTATAGTAGTCTGTATCTGTAGTAGCATTTTGCTTTAGCTATAGCTATAGTAGTTTTTATCTGTAGTAGCATTTTGCTTTAGCTATAGCTATAGTAGTCTTTATCTGTAGTAGCATTTTGCTTTAGCTATAGCTATAGTAGTCTTTATCTGTAGTAGCATTTTGCTTTAGCTATAGCTATAGTAGTCTTTGCTATAGACTACTGTAATATGCATCAACAGAAGAACCACTCCCTCCTCCTTACCTCTGGGCTCCACCCCTGGTCCATAGACCTGCACACCGCTGGTGTCCACAGCCGGCTCCACCTGGATGACCGCGGGGAACTTGGGTACAACATGACCCCCGTACTTGATGGTAATGGTGTGTGTGCCGTGGAAGGGTGGGATGTAGGTGACAGAGAAGGTCCCATCTGCAGTCTTTTGGATGTGGACCTCGGCCTGAGCCCCGGACTCAGAGACGATCTCAATGGTGAGTTCAGCCTCTCCAGCACTGGTGCAGTCCACTGTGAAGTAGGCTGGTTCACCTGTCTTGGCCTTCTCTAGGCCTGGCCCACTGGCTGTTACCTGTAGGGTTAGGTTTGGTTTAGCTTAAGGTTCAGGCTTAGGTTTATGTCCGGGTTTAGGTTCAGGTTTAGGTTTAAGTTAAGGTTTATTTGAACTTCTTTGTACTTACGCAGAAACACACATACTATCTCAGATTTGATGTCCTACAACACTTTAAGATATAAAGCATATAATGATCCTAAATACACGGACAGTGTATCTGTAAATCATACACAACAAACAGGCCTATCAATAAATCAACAACTAGGCATATAGGAGGTGTACCTTGCTGGGGTCGAGACATGGCTTCACAGCTGCCTTGAAGGGAGACCCAGGGATGTGCTGCTCTCCAAACAGGATGTTGATGGCGTACTCTCCAGCCTCAGTGGGCAAGTAGGAAACTGAGCAGGTTCCGTCTCCGTTGTCCTGGCACTCAATCTTAGCCTCGCAAGGCCCCTCCACCGTCAGGCCCAGCCCACCGGCGCCCGCTCCTTTGGTGTCGATGGCGAATGGAGCTGGTTTACCCACAATGCCTCCCTTCAGGCCTGGGCCATAAGCGCGTACCTGAGGGAGAGAGGAATTGGAAATTAGTGCGCCTCATAACGTCAGAACCGTTGGACTGCGAAGCTTCAGTACAGCCGTCTGGTTGCTGACATAAGCATGTATGCTCACGTACTGCTTATGACTGTGTTATGCATGGGTTATGAATGTTTTATGAAGTTCTTATGTAGGTATCCTTCAAATGAAGTGTTACCCACTCAGCGAAAGTAATAGTGCTGATTTTATAGACTTTTATATTTTACCTTTGAGGGGTCAGCAGGCATCACTCCCTCCACTGCGAAGGGGGATCCAGGGACGGGGTTCCCATCGTAGCTGACGTCCACCTTGTAAGGCCCCTCCTCTGGGGGGATATACTTCACAGAGTGGGCGCCATTGGCCGCGTCTGACTCCAGCTTGCAGGGGATTGGTCGGCCGGAGGGTGAGGTCATCTTGACGGCTACCTCGCCCTGCCCACCAGCTCCCTTGGTGTTGATGGAAAACTCCTGGTCCTTGCCCACTTCTACTTCTATAAGACAACCACCACACGGACACATTTAAATCAACCACCAACCACCACATGGTCACATGTAAATCAACCACCAACCACCACACGGTCACATGTAAATCAACCGCCAACAACAAAACATGTTTACAGCTGTCCAGTCTCAGACAAGGCAATCAAAAATGTACTTCTGTACATGTCACAGCACAATTTTGATTCAATATTTACAATTGACTTCTCCAGGCAGTCATTGATGAGAAGAGAACCAAAGCAGAGCTGAATTCAAGAAGTGGGTCCCTTCAACATTACTTTATATTGTGTACAAAGTTGAGAACTTACTGGTGTCGAGTCCTGTAACCTTGACCTTTCCCAGATCTATAGGAGGAGCCACAGTAATATTGAAGGGGCTCTTGGGAATGGGGTCCCCTCCATGGGTGACGGAGATGATCATCTGACCCTGTTGAACGGCGGTGTACTTGACGGTGTAAGAGTAGTCATGGTTGTCGATGATCTCAAAGTCCCTCACAGCTTCCCCCTTCAGGCCTGCTGCTGTGAACTGGACCTCAGGCTTGGCCTTGCCTGCTCCCTTGGTAAAGATGGTGAAGTGGGTCGGAGTGCCCACCTCCACGCCTGTCTTGTTGAGTCCTGGGCCCTCAGCCCTCACTTTGCCAGCATCATGGGAAGGATCAACCTTAATTCTGAATGGACTGATGGGGATTTCCTGGAAAACAAATATGGGAATAGTTTTGTTGCTGTCAACTTTTTAATAAAAAACTTGAACACAGATCTAACTTCTGTGCTATTAGGGTCATCCTTAGAAGTTATAAGTATTATTATAGCTGTAATGCTAAGCCACATAGTAACAGTAACCCTCAACTGAAGGATTCTGGGTAATGTAGTTTTACCTGCTCAGCGAACAGCACCATGATGGTGTATTTCCCTGCGCCAGGGGGAGTGTACTTGACAGTGAAGGTGTCATTGTCGTTCTTGATGATGTCAAAGTCGATGTCAGCCTCAGCTGGACCCACCACTCCTGGAGCACACTTGATCCCGATGCTAATGTCTCCTGTGGGAGGTCAGTGGATAAACATTCATTTTATATCTGTATATGAAGAAATCTCATAATACTGTAGCCATAGTAGCCATACATTTCTGATCTTCTACAGCTGCAGGCACTAAAGTTAGGTCGGTATTAGCAAGAACAAGTGCAAGACAATGGTCAACTGCGTTCTCTATGGAAGAAATGCTTTGAATTGGGTTCTAACAGGGTGAAAAGCTTCTACCTGGAACCCTGCAGGGTTCTTCTACAGGAACAAGCTGAAGAACCTTTTGAGTAGTATTTCCTATTCAGACACACGTACCTTGTCCAGCCTCGGCACAGTCCACAGTGAAGTAGGTGGGCTCGTTGGCCTTGAGTCCTGTCTTTTCCACTCCTGGACCATACACCTTGACCTTGGCTGGGTGGCAGCCCTCTCCGACAATCACCTATACACACAGACACAGTACTTGACACACAGCACTATGGTTGCTACCTAAAGTGGTCTTATCCATTTCTAGTGGAGTGTAAGAAAGAGTAGAGTGGCTGAGCTTACGTAACTGCCTCGTCTGTCTGAGACCTGAAGACTCCCCGTCCCTGACCTAATGCCTTTAACTCAGCAGGCTAATGAAGTCTGGTAATGCCCAGGAGATCTGGGTTCGAACCCCAGTGAGTTGGTCCTACTCACCCTGAAGGGGCTGTTGGGCACGTTGACGTCTCCCCAGGTGATGATGATGGTGTGTTTGATGGGCTTGGTGGGGACGTACACACACAGAAAGGTGCCGTCTCCCTTGTCAGTGATCTTAATGTCGATGGTGACGCCCTCTGTATCCTGGGCGTAGATCTTGAGGTGGCCGTTGCCAGCCTCGCGGGCATCGATGGTGAACTCTGCCGGTTTGTTTACAATGACCCCAGTGGGCGCCAGACCTGGACCGAAAGCTTTCACCTGCAGATGAGACATATTCTGATTTTTTATTATGTATTTATATGTATGTGTTAGTTTATTTGTTTGTTTATGTGTTAGTTTGTTTGTTTGTTTATGTGTTAGTTTATTTGTTTGTTTATTTGTTTGTTTGTGTTAGTTTGTTTGTTTGTTTATGTGTTAGTTTATTTGTTTGTTTATGTGTTAGTTTGTTTGTTTAAGTGTTAGTTTATTTGTTTGTTTATTTGTTTGTTTATGTGTTAGTTTGTTTGTTTGTTTGTTTATGTGTTAGTTTGTTTGTTTGTTTGTTTATGTGTTAGTTTGTTTGTTTATGTGTTAGTTTGTTTGTTTAAGTGTTAGTTTATTTGTTTGTTTATTTGTTTGTTTATGTGTTAGTTTGTTTGTTTGTTTTAGTGTTAGTTTAATTGTTTGTTTATGTGTTAGTTTGTTTGTTTATGTGTTAGTTTGTTTGTTTATGTGTTAGTTTATTTGTTTGTTTGTGTTAGTTTGTTTGTTTGTTTATGTGTTAGTTTATTTGTTTGTTTGTGTTAGTTTGTTTGTTTGTTTATGTGTTAGTTTGTGTTTTTGTGTGTGTTTATGTGTGTGCACATCAGTGTGTTTTCGTGTTTTATGAAGACTACCACTCCTGTAAAAGCGGAGCTAGCTGGAGTGGTGGGTGGAGCTAACCTTCTCAGGGAAGCAGTCATTGGCTGCAGGCAGGATGTGGGCCATGAAGGGGCTGTCCTTGATGTCTTCGTCATCACAGACAACATGGACGGCGTAGTCACCTGGCTCAGTGGGCCAATAGCGGACATCGCAGGAGCCGTCACCCTTATCGTCACATTCTATCTTAGCCTGGGACGGACCCTCGATGGAGAAACCTAGAGAGAGGAGGGCGTATGAAGAACTTTAGACTTTAGTCTCCTAATCAGTCAAGAGGCATCCAGTTAATGTCCCCTTGTACACCTGTAAGAATACCAACTGAACTGGTGTCTTCAGAGAAGAAGCAGTGTACCTAATCCATTACTCTACTGGTTCAACTACATTACCCACAATGCCCCAGGGCCATCTTGTCCTGACTTACCCAGAGTTCCTACTTCGGTGCCGATGGCCTCGACCACGAAGTCAGCTGACTTGCCCACCTGGCCGGTCAACAGGCCGGGGCCCCAAGCTCTCACCTTCTGAGGGCCAACCTCCTCACTCACCTCCACTTCGAAGGGACTGAGGGAGACACAGACACAACTTTTAATCAAGATAAAACCGTAGTATACACTTACATTTAGCAAATAGTCTTACCCTGATTCCAGATCAGTGCTAAGGTAGATAAAAACTACCAGAAATCCTAAGTAGTATTGTATGAAGTTGTCTGTGTTAAACTGAGTCAGGGGCTGGTTGGTGGATAATATAATGCTCACCTGCGTGGGATGAGTTGTCCTCCCCAGCTGATGTTAACTGTGTATTTACCAGTCTGGACAGGGAGATATTCACACTCATAGACACCATCACCAATATCCTTAACTTTCACTGGTGCCTCTGCTCCACCTGAGAGGAGAAGCACAGTACGATTATTAACAGGACCTTGTTGTAGCCTCTGATACAGCCTCTGATACAGCCTCTGATACAGCCTCTGATTCAGCCTCTGATACAGCCTCTGATTCAGCCTCTGATACAGCCTCTGATACAGCCTCTGATACAGCCTCTGATTCAGCCTCTGATTCAGCCTCTGATACAGCCTCTGATTCAGCCTCTGATACAGCCTCTGATACAGCCTCTGATACAGCCTCTGATACACATCACAAATCCATGACCCAATAAACTATTGAGGGAACAAACAAAGAGGAAGTCAAAGTATTACATTGAAAGATTAAAGAGAAGATCAGCAAGTTGTATGAAGAGAGAGTTACCAGAGAGAGATGATTGAGGATTATAAAATAGTAAAGGAGAAAGGAGAGAGAGAAAGGAGGAGAGATAGGAGAAGAGAGAAAGGAGGAGAGAGAGAAGAGAGAAAGGAGGAGAGAGAGAAAAGAGAAGAGAGAGAAGAGAGAAAGGAGGAGAGAGAAAAGTTCTGACTCACTTGGTCCAGTCACTAAGACCTTGAGCTCTCCGCTGCCGGCTCCCTTGGTGAAGACCTTGAAGTCTGCCACCTCCTTCACCCTCACCCCCTTAGGCTGGAGGCCTCGGCCCGTGGCACGACACGCGTTGGCATTGATGGCTGGAGAGGGAGAGAGAGGGGTGGTTAAGGACAGTGGAACATAGACTGGCCTAACAGTATAGGACCTATTGGAGCTGACAGGAGCTGGGTCATATTAGTGGCAGCAAGATAGATAGATGGATAGATGGATGGATGGATGGATGGATGGATGGATGGATGGATGGATGGATGGATGGATGGATGGATGGATAGCTGGATAGCTAGATAGCTAGATAGATAGATAGATAGATAGATAGATAGATAGATAGATAGATAGATAGATAGATAGATAGATAGATAGATAGATAGACATTCACATACGGGTATAACGCCATATGCAAACAAGAAGCTGCAAAGAATGACTTCTTGAAGGATACAGAACATCACCAGTCAATCAATTCCCATAGGATGTCAGCTATGAACACAATGCAGCATAGGAGGAATAGCACAGTGCTGAATGTAGGACAGTCACATTGTATAATACACAATCATGTAATGGTTGCAGCATCAAAACATGAATGGCGATTCCAGGCATCAACTGACAAAATGACATTTCATGTAAGCGCTGATTGCAGGCTTGGCTATACTCATTAGTTTGAAGCAATCAAACCTATGAATGCTAACCCAAGATCAAGGGGTCAAGCAATAGATCAAGCAATAAACATTTGACACTGCATTTCGTAATGCAATCTGTGAAGCACTGGCTCACAAAGACTAACTTTCCTGGATAGTTTCTTACAAGAACATTCACTATGCTACAAAATAGGGCTAGAAATATCTGTCTCCAACAACAAGCTGCCACAGGCGAGGCGGCAGGCGCCCAAGCAAGGCACTCAGATGGTATAGCGTTGCCCCCGTCACAGGAAGCATACAGGGCATCTGCAAGGCATAGGGCAAATGGCATAGAGTATAGTGCACAGGGACGGTGGGGCACGGCTAGCATATCAGCGGGCAAAACGGGCGCAGGCGTCCACCTGGAGGGCCCATACTAACTTGGTCGACCCTTTTTGCCTGTGGGGGTAGGGACACCCCCTTTCTTGCCCGCTGGCCCCTTCTCCCCCCCGGGAGAGGTGAAGGAAGACTGGGGGATAATCTGAACTGGAGGAGGACCCACCATAGAGGGAGGAGCTACAAATCACAGACAGGATGTTAATTTAACTTTAACATAGTACACTAGCTGGTCTTAGTCGTCGTGACAACCTGTTAGTACCGCCGAGGGATCGAGATAGCTGTAGACTGTGGAACTAGAGAGTGACAGATCAACAACGGAACGACACAATTTTACAACAGTGATTTTTGTAGTGACAGTTGGTGATAGTTAGTGACAGTTGGTTAGCTCAGTGCTAACTCACCCTCTGCGATTTGAACTTTGAAGGGGCTCTTGGGGATCTCCTGACCCGCGAACAGGATGTGGATGGTGTGGGGGCCCTCCAACATGGGCCGGTAGGTGCAACGGAAAACACTGTCCCCCTTGTTTTCCAAGATCAGTTCCACTGTGTCTTTCTTCCCCTCAGGGTCCACGATGACAACGCTCACATCACCATTACCAGCACCTGTACAAGACAACAGGAAGACACCAATCAAAATGCTGTTAATCAACCATGTGATCAAAACAAGGAAATATGGACAAACCATGCGATCAAAACAAGGAAACATGCATGGACATTGTTGTGGGCCCTCAGAGTAAATGCATAGCCGCAGGAAGTTGTTTGGGGGTAAAAAGAAATGTTGCCGGCGCTACAGATGGCTATATCGGTCTGCTAATACAGGACTAGTAAAGGCCCTGTACACTACAACAAAAATATGTCAATAATTCAGGGGCTGCTGTAGCATCCTCACTAAATGTTTGGGTTCCTTCTAGTTTCTCCAGTTTAGCCAGCAACTTGTCTGATCAGTGTTAGTGTGTTTCTTGTCCAACCTTGTTGAAGTTCCAACATTGTTGACTTCCCGCTCCTTACCTGCAGTGTAGATGTCGAAATAGGTGGGTTTGTTGGCCACGTTGCCGGTAGGTTCCAGCCCTGGTCCTCTGGCCTGGACCTTGTTGGGATCACCCATGGCCTTGGCAACGTTCACTGTGTAGGGACTCTTGTCAATGTCTTGCCCTGCAAACAGCACTTTTACCTGGGGGGGGGGGGGGGGGGGGGGGGAACGTTCAAATGTTCCTGTAAGTTTCCAATGCTCTCGTGGTACATTGTGACGATGAGACGTGTAGATTGTAAAATAAAGACAAGTTAAGTCAAATCAAATCAAGTCAAGAAAGAATATGTAAAGTAATGTACAGTTTTAGTAAAGTAACGTAAACAATACATAACATAAATCTACACGGGATATTGATGGCGGCAGTTTGTTTACCTTGTGGACACCCTCAACCTTGGGTACGTAAGTGACAGTGTAGGTCCTGTTTTTGTCATTGTTAAAGACCACCGTAGCCTCCTCAGTGTGTCCCTCAGGATCGGTCACATAGACCAGCACCTCAGCCTGACCTGCCTGCAGAGTCTCCACTGTGAACACGGCTGGCTTCAGAACCATGTTTCCATGGGAATCAATACCTACGGGAGGGAGAGTGGGAGATAGCGAGTTAGATATGTTTGAGTCTATGTATATAAAACAATAAATGATGCTTATCAGTTACGTTCTCAAAGTTCCTGGCCGTTAATAACCCAGACTATTGCCATGTTTCTGAAATCCTGGTTGGAGGATTCCTTCGCTGCTTATTGCCTCCCGATTCCCGAGAATCCTGCAACCGAGATTCCTGAGAAACATGGGGATTTTGGGAATGTTTCCGGAATTTTGCAACCCAAGTCCTGATTGAACTACACTGTTCATGGTTTCTATCTCAGTGAGCACCCACCAGGTCCGTATGCCTTGGCCTTGTTGGGGTACAGCTGAACGCCTTTAGGTTTGAGGGGGGCGCCAGGCTTCAGCTTAGCCTTGGGGAACTGGGACAGGTAGGTCATCACTGAGTGTTCATCCACATCCGGATCTACAATCTCTTCAGGGGCGATCACCTAGGCAACAAGCAGAGGGTGTAAGGTTAACACTGTACAACCACAATTGTCTAACTTGACTTAAACCCATTTGCTCCTTGGGGAGCAGAGTTCATAGCACAACTGTTTTCAGACAGACAGGGAGACAGACAGAGCGACAGGGAGACAGACAGGGAGACAGACAGACAGACAAACAGACAGGGAGACAGGGAGACAGACAAACAGACAGACCGACAGACCGACAGGGAGACAGACCGACAGACAGACAGGGAGAAAGACATGTACCTATTGTTTGTTCTGTATACCAATGTGAAGGGACATTGCATAGATACTATTTATAATGTATTTATAATCTATTCTATTCCATTGTCTCTCTCCTCTTCCTTCTCCCTCCCTCTGCCATGTTGGTAGTATCAGTCTGGTGTAAAGCTGTCTGTCTATATTTAACCCTGGTACAGCAGGACTGCGGCCTCAGTAAGCCATGCAGTCAGGGGATTTAGCCCTGAGCCAAGCCCTCTCCCACACCTCATCTACAGCCCATGGTACAGCCCTCAGCCTGGGGATAATTCAGCCCCCTAGGCCTGGGAATCCATGCTCAATATTCACCCTAAGGCTATGCCATGTCACTAATGGTCCTTCTTAACCCAGACTATGCACGCTGTGTCAGATAAACAAGTAGAGAAACCCCCACACAAATAGTACAGCTCACAGATTCCGTTTCAGAAGAGAATCTAGCAAATCTATACCTTAGAGAATCTAATAAATCTACACCTTGTAAAACTAACAAATCTACACCTTAGAGAAACTAACAAATCTACATCTTAGCGAATCTAACAAATCTACACCTTGTAAAACTAACAAATCTACACCTTAGAGAAACTAACAAATCTACATCTTAGAGAATCTAATAAATCTACACCTTGTAAAACTAACAAATCTACACCTTAGAGAATCTAATAAATCTACACCTTGTAAAACTAACAAATCTACACCTTAGAGAAACTAACAAATCTACATCTTAGCGAATCTAACAAATCTACACCTTAGAGAAACTAACAAATCTACACCTTAGAGAAACTAATAAATCTACACCTTAGAGAATCTAACAAATCTACACCTTAGAAAAACGAATAAATCTACACCTTAGAGAATCTAACAAATCTACACCTTAGAGAATCTAACAAATCTACACCTTAGAGAATCTAACAAATCTACACCTTAGAAAAACTAATAAATCTACACCTTAGAGAAACTAACAAATCTACACCTTAGAGAATCTAACAAATCTACACCTTAGAAAAACGAACAAATCTACACCTTAGAGAATCTAACAAATCTACACCTTAGAGAAACTAACAAATCTACACCTTAGCATCTTAGTATTGAATGTGCATCTAAACACTCCTACAAACACATCATTTACAAACACATTATTTACAAACACATTATTTACAAATACATCATTTACAAATACATTATTTACAAACACATTATTTACAAACACATTATTTACAAACACATCATTTACAAACACATCATTTACAAACACATCATTAACAAACACATCTTGTTAAAGTGTTCACTGAATAACAAACCAAAAGTAATACATTGTAGTATAAAGACCGATTACTTCTCAGTGCATATTAACCACCAACCAAAACTTAAAGTAAACCTCAGTCACTGGCTCCACTACGTGTGGCTTCATGGGGCTTTCCCTGGAACTGTCACCCCAGAGTAGTGTGTCTTACCTGGGGCACGCCCAGCCAGTCGTCAGCCTGCTGCATGGCCTCTCTGGCATTCTCCACAGGGTGATTAGGGTCCCAGGCCTTCCAGTCAGGGCACAGACCTACAGGGAGAGAGAGAGGGAAGAGACAGGAGAGAGGGAGAGGGGGAGGAAGGAGGGAGAGAGGGAAGAGACAGGAGAGAGGGAGAGGGGGAGGAAGGAGGGAGAGAGACAGGAGAGAGGGAGAGGGGGAGGAAGGAGGGAGAGAGGGAAGAGACAGGAGAGAGGGAGAGGGGGAGGAAGGAGGGAGAGAGACAGGAGAGAGGGAGAGGGGGAGGAAGGAGGGAGAGAGAGAGAGAGACAGGAGAGAGGGAGAGGGGGAGGAAGAGAGGGAAGAGACAGGAGAGAGGGAGAGAGGGAAGAGACAGGAGAGAGGGAGAGGGGGCGGAAGGAGGGAGAGAGACAGGAGAGAGGGGGAGGAAGGAGGGAGAGAGGGAAGAGACAGGAGAGAGGGAGAGGGGGCGGAAGGAGGGAGAGAGACAGGAGAGAGGGGGAGGAAGGAGGGAGAGATAGGGGTTTTAGAATGGGATTGGGGTTACGACTGTGCAGAAATATAACAGTGTCCCATCTGGTCACAGAAACAACTTCATCACTACTACCCTAGTATTAACTACTACTACTACTACTACTACTACTAATACTATTAACTACTACTACTACTACTACTACTACTACTATTAACTACTACTACTACTACTACTACTACTACTACTACTACTACTATTAACTACTACTACTACTACTACTACTACTATTAACTACTACTACTACTACTACTACTACTACTACTACTACTAACTGCTACTAACACCCTACCACCCCATGTGACCCTGTATTTACCCACGCTGCTCTGCTCCAGTTTGTATAGATAGGTGCCTAGCTAGCCTTCGATGGAAGGCCTACGAATTTCAAAACAACGAAAGCAACAGACGTATTTGTACTTTCCCTGCCGGACACGGAAGGCTAAAGCAGACAGGCTAACGCCCAACGAAATAGACGTACTAGAATGAGCATTCTCATTCAAGTCAATGGGTCTGTGACAGGTTGACCGGAGTGTGGTTGTATTTCTACGTGCTAAAACTGCCGTGTGCTGCTAATGCTTAAAGTGGATTAGCTGTTAGCTGTGCAGTGAGTTCCCTGAAACAAAGAGCCAGTCGCTCAACAGGAGTCTTTTATCTTGTTATTACCGGACACGCCGCGGAGCTGCCGTGTAATATCACTGTAACGTTACTATGGCAACTCGAAACAATGGGCGTGTATGCATCATATCGTGGTTAATTCACTGTCACCGACAATATCATTATGATTTAAAAATCCCCAACGTTTGGGTGGAGTAAGGTTGGATCTTCTGAAAGGAATTGCATTAGGACAGTAGAACTACCGTAGAAGGAGAACATTCTGTGTTTCAAGTTCCAGGTGATTTCAGCTTTGGACCTTAAGCCTGGTCTCCTCCAACCCAAAATATAATATTTCAGAGCTTTATTACATTTCAATTGGACACGGAAGATTATCGTCAGGGATACAGGAGAAATAGTCCCAAACAAAGGAGGGGATGACTCTTCTTGTTGTACACCTGTTATCTCCAAATAAAACCTACCAGCGGTCAGTCTAGAGAAATGCCTAACTAACGACATAAGCCTAACTAAGGATTGGACTGGAGACGGATTTGTCAACTTTCTAAATGATGTTAGGGGTTCAAGAAAGAACCATGTCCTTGTATGGTCACACCATCTGTAGCTAGCTGGGTGTTGGAGGGCTGCTGTAACATATTCCAGGATTTCTAGCCATGTAAACAGTCAACCACAGTGTTCTAGACTCCTCTCTCTATTCTAGAACACAAAAAAGGAGTCTTTCTAAGGCTTCGTGTCAGAGGGTCAGAGTGTGCTGTAACCTCTGGTCAAATTGGAGTGCTTTCAAGTCGACGAGTCATCCTTGTGAATCTTGGCACTCCTGCTCCAAAGCTCATCCTCATGCATTTCCAGCACAGAACAGGCTGTTTTTAAACCTCAAGCATCTAAGCACATGTCCCTTGGCAGATGAAGAGGAATCGTGCCCAAATTTGGCGTTGCTATGTGTGGAGGCTATAAACACTAAAGCCAGGCTTACGACCTCTGGGCCTGAGAGAGCTCCTTCACTCAGTCACAGACAGCTGGCAGGGACGTCCTCTGTCTGTCTGTCTGTCTGTCTGTCTGTCTGTCTGTCTGTCTGTCTGTCTGTCTGTCTGTCTGTCTGTCTGTCTGTCTGTCTGTCTGTCTGTCTGTCTGTCTGTCTGTCTGTCTGTCTGTCTCTTTCTCTATCTCTCTGTCAATCTCTCTCTATCGCTCTCTCTCTCTCTCTCTCTCTCTCTCTCTCTCTCTGTCTGTCTGTCAATCTCTTTCTCTCTCTGTCTGTCGATCTCTCTCTCTCTCGATCTCTCTCAATCTCTCTCTCTCTCTCACTGTCTGTCAATCTCTCTCTCTCTCTCTCTGTCGATCTCAATCTCTCTCTCTCGATCTCTCTCTGTCTGTCGATCTCTCTCTCTCTCTCTCTCTCTCACTGTCTGTCGATCTCTCTCTCTCTCGGTCTGTCTGTCTGTCTCTCACTGTCTCTCTCTGTCTCTCTCCGTCTCTCTCTCTAGCTCAACAGGACCACTGAGGCCTACTGACCCCGCCAGGCTGTGTAAATGATACCATGATACCATATCAAATACAATAACTGACTCATAGCTGACCCTGACATCTCACCACAGTAACTCATATCTGACCCTGACCTCCCACCACAGTAACTCATATCTGACCCTGACATCTCACCACAGTAACTCATATCTGACCCTGACCTCTCACCACAGTAACTCATATCTGACCCCTGACCTCTCACCACAGTAACTCATATCTGACCCCTGACCTCTCACCACAGTAACTCATATCTGACCCCTGACCTCTCACCACAGTAACTCATATCTGACCCTGACCTCTCTGCACAGTAACTCATATCTGACCCCTGACCTCTCACCAGTAACTCATAGCTGACCCCTGACCTCTCACCACAGTAACTCATAGCTGACCCCTGACCACTCAGCACAGTAACTCATAGCTGACCCCTGACCTCTCACCACAGTAACTCATAACTGACCCCTGAACTTACCATGGCTCCCAGGGCCTCACACTAAACTGTTCCTGAGTCAGTTCTTACCAGGGGCACAGTTGTCTACCAGGGCTCCCAGGGCCTCACACTAAACTGTTCCTGAGTCAGTTCTTACCAGGAGCACAGTTGTCTACCAGGGCTCCCAGGGCCTCACACTAAACTGTTCCTGAGTCAGTTCTTACCAGGGGCACAGTTGTCTACCAGGGCTCCCAGGGCCTCACACTAAACTGTTCCTGAGTCAGTTCTTACCAGGGGCACAGTTGCCTACCAGGGCTCCCAGGGCCTCACACTAAACTGTTCCTGAGTCAGTTCTTACTAGGGGCACAGTTGTCTACCAGGGCTCCCAGGGCCTCACACTAAACTGTTCCTGAGTCAGTTCTTACCAGGGGCACAGTTGCCTACCAGGGCTCCCAGGGCCTCACACTAAACTGTTCCTGAGTCAGTTCTTACCAGGGGCACAGTTGTCTACCAGGGCTCCCAGGGCCTCACACTAAACTGTTCCTGAGTCAGTTCTTACCAGGAGCACAGTTGTCTACCAGGGCTCCCAGGGCCTCACACTAAACTGTTCCTGAGTCAGTTCTTACCAGGGGCACAGTTGTCTACCAGGGCTCCCAGGGCCTCACACTAAACTGTTCCTGAGTCAGTTCTTACCAGGGGCACAGTTGTCTACCAGGGCTCCCAGGGCCTTGCCATCCCTCCAGTCGCGGTGGAAGTTGTTGATGGGTAGCTCAGGCACCTTGTTCTGGATCCATCCCAGCAGCCTCTGCTTGGGGGTCAGTTTCTTAGCCTCCTCATCATCCTCATCCTCCCACATGGGCATGGAGATGGAGTAGTGCAGGATCAGAGTCCAGATCAGACCTAGGATCAGTTTCAGATTACCGTCCACGATGGCCTTGGAGTCTGGAGGGGAGAGGAATACAGATCCAGGGTCAGATTTAGCTTCCTATCCATGATTGACTTAATGTCTACGAGTGGAGGAGGGAGAGAGAGAGACATTTTAAATGTCTTTATTATTTTGGAACTTCTGTACGTGTAATGCTTACTGTAAATGTTTTATTGTTTATTTCACTTTCGTTTATGATCTATTTCACTGGCTTTGGCAATGTAAACATATATTTCCCATGCCAATAAAGCCCTTAAATTGAAATTGAATTGAAATGAGAGAGAGAGAGAGAGAGAGAGAGAGAGAGAGGGAGAGAGAGAGAGAGACAGAGACAGAGAGAGGGAGGGAGAGAGAGAGAGGGAGAGAGAGAGAGAGAGAGAGAGAGAGAGAGAGAGGGGGAGAGAGACAGAGAGAGGGAGGGAGAGAGAGAGAGAGAGAGAGAGAGACAGAGAGAGGGAGAGAGGGGGAGAGAGAGAGAGAGAGAGAGAGAGAGAGAGAGAGAGAGGAGGATACGGGACACAAGAGGGAAATCTAATGTGTTTTGTGTCTGTTAATGTCTTCAATAGAGAGTTAAATTCCACTACAGGTACTAGGCTACACAATAACTAACTGGTCAGGAAAGTGACCGAGTATCCGTGGTATTCCACAGACGGGCGGGCGGACAGACGGGCAGACAGACAGACAGACAGACAGACAGACAGACAGACAGACAGACAGACAGACAGGCAGGCAGGCAGGCAGGCAGGCAGGCAGGCAGGCAGGCAGGCAGGCAGACAGACAGACAGACAGACAGACAGACAGACAGACAGACAGACAGACAGACAGACAGACAGACAGACAGACAGACAGACAGACAGACAGACAGACAGACAGACAGACAGACAGACAGACCAGCATGGACAAGAACAGATCAACAGCTGACAACATATGTTGAAATGGAACCCATAGTAAGTCAACAGCACTTGGATTTAAATTGCTTCTAAAGCACTTTAGTAACAGTGACCTTCAGTATGAGATAAATCAATGAAGAAGCACTAAGTAGCAGACAATAAAGTATACCTAAAAACTTAACCAGTGTATTCTTAAGAGTAGTCATCTCAACTTAAACCAAACCGTTACATAATAACGTCCTTCATTGGTTTAGAGTAGAGAGTAAACCGGACAGGGTAAAGTGTACCACAACACGTAAAAAGCTATACTAAACTTTCTGGACAGAAATATTTCCCAAGATATAACCTCATTGGACAGAAAGGTAGAAGCAGTTTAGAAACAGTTGTAGTAAGTGGAGAGGGGGGTGGTCATGTGACTTGTCTATCTCTGACTCTGATATCTATTTATTGTACTGTGGGTCAGTGACCTCTGCTACTGGACACTACAGTGCTGTTTGATGAGGACCATTAGACTGATTGGCATGGCCAGGTGCTGTTCATAATAATGGCATCTCAGGCTTTGTGGACAGCTGTATGCCATGTGGTCATGCGGTCAAAGGAACAAACAGTGTGTGCCAGTGAGACGGGTGTTTTTTTTTTACTATCCTCATTCCTCAGTGTCAATTCCTTGAGTATTTGTAGGTTGCTGTGCCAACACAGAGAAGTCATGTAAAGGTTTGTGTTCACCCTGTGTCGTGTTGTTCACCGTTCACCCAGAGCTTGGTGTTGCTGTGTCTAAGCCTGAACAGACAGCAGGCTTCAGGAGAGGCGCCACCGTTATCATGTCCTGTTTCTGTCAAAGCTGACAAGGTCGCAGGGATACCGCCTGCCGCTCCCCAACCCACACACAGACCTGGTCGCAGGGATACCGCCTGCCGCTCCCCAACCCACACACAGACCTGGGCATTAGGGGGGGGATGACCCCTAACCTCTTTACTGACACTATACTGCAGAACCTTGGGACATTCCTTAGGCGTGAGGTCGATAGCCCGAAGAGAGTTCCCTCGGGCATCATGACACATCATGCCGTGCCCTTCACAACCCCCCGCTCAAAGCGGCGGTCACACCGGGAATTTCACCGGGCCGTGTGGAGGGAGAGTAATCAATCAGCACGGCAGAGAGACAGACAGTCAGGTGTTTAATAACTCTTATTGTTAGTGAAATATGAGGTTGGGTTTCTCTTCTCTAGTCCAAAACCTTAATGATGACATGGTTTAAGTAAACACACTCAAATCAAATCAAATCAAATGTTATTTGTCACATACACATGGTTAGCAGATGTTAATGGTCACATACACATGGTTAGCAGATGTTAATGGTCACATACACATGGTTAGCATATGTTAATGGTCACATACACATGGTTAGCAGATGTTAATGGTCATATACACATGGTTAGCAGATGTTAATGGTCACATACACATGGTTAGCAGATGTTAATGGTCACATACACATGGTTAGCAGATGTTAATGGTCACATACACATGGTTAGCAGATGTTAATGGTCACATACACATGGTTAGCAGATGTTAATGGTCACATACACATGGTTAGCAGATGTTAATGGTCACATACACATGGTTAGCAGATGTTAATGGTCACATACACATGGTTAGCAGATGTTAATGGTCACATACACATGGTTAGCAGTTGTTAATGGTCACATACACATGGTTAGCAGATGTTAATGGTCACATACACATGGTTAGCAGATGTTAATGGTCACATACACATGGTTAGCATATGTTAATGGTCACATACACATGGTTAGCAGATGTTAATGCGAGTGTAGCGAAATGCTTGTGCTTCTAGTTCCGACCGTGCAGTAAAATCTAACAAACATACTAAACATAAACTAGACAAATGAGAAACATTGAGAGAAATTAAATAAACAGGACTTCTGGAGCTTCTCCTGTTCAGAGACACTGTAGCAGCAATCACCAGGGTCTATCACCAAGGTCATGGGTCTATCACCAAGGTCATGGGTCTATCCAGATGTACTTCTATGACTGTGACAACATGTCCAGAGTCCCTTCTTACCTCACAAACATAGACCTACACACACTCTGCTATGGTATATCTATCTCTCTCCATCTAAATCCCTGAAGGAAGGGAGTGCAATGTCCAGGGGTCAGGGTCCAGCTATCTATAACTCAATTACTCCTCCCAGGGCTTAGCTACCTCTGTGGACACAATACCTCCATGCTTATCACTCTTATCCCAAACCAGGACACATGCCCTCAGCCAGCCGAACCCTCCCCTCCACACACAGAGGGATCCCAGAGGATAACCATGCACCTACTGTTAAGCTGGTCTGTATGGGCTATGTAGCCAACTAAACCACCATAGGAAATCTGGGACCAGCCTAGCCTGATAGTCACAATGAAATCAATGACATGACAATGATCATAGGAATTGTCCTACAGTCCTAACATGTCTGGGACCAGGGACTATGGGGTGGGGAGTTAAAAGGAGCTCTCTCCCTTTCCTCTCCCCCTAACAAACTTCTGGCATGACTCTTCTGACCTTTAACTGGTGTGATTATGAGGTGTGGAGTGTTTGTAGAGTGAGAGGGGTGTGATGTGTGTGTGTGTGTGTGTGTGTGTGTGTGTGTGTGTGTGTGTGTGTGTGTGTGTGTGTGTGTGTGTGTGTGTGTGTGTGTGTGTGTGTGTGTGTGTGTGTATGTGTGTGTCTTTCTCATTAACACAGTCCTAGTGAATTTCCACCCAGCAGAGCCCAGAGCCCAGCCTGACAGTACCACTGTAATAGTCTGTGTAAAACATAATACTGTTAGTGTAGATGGATGTTTAGACTCAAGCTGAGTCACTCAGCAGAACGATTCAAACGGGTCTCTCTCAATAATATGTGGTCGACAATCTAAGATCTGCTATTGTGAAAAACACATTATTCCCCTGTTCTAGTAAGTATTATGTGACTGATGCACGGAGGGTTATGTGTATTCATCACAGAGAGTTATGTGTATTCATCACAGAGAGTTATGTGTATTCATCACAGAGAGTTATGTGTATTCATCACAGAGAGTTATGTGTATTCATCACAGAGAGTTATGTGTATTCATCACAGAGAGTTATGTGTATTCATCACAGAGGGCTATGTGTATTCATCACAGAGAGTTATGTGTATTCATCACAGAGAGTTATGTGTATTCATCACAGAGGGCTATGTGTATTCATCACAGAGAGTTATGTGTATTCATCACAGAGAGTTATGTGTATTCATCACAGAGAGTTATGTGTATTCATCACAGAGAGTTATGTGTATTCATCACAGAGGGCTATGTGTATTCATCACAGAGAGTTATGTGTATTCATCACAGAGAGTTATGTGTATTCATCACAGAGGGTTATGTGTATTCATCACAGAGAGTTATGTGTATTCATCACAGAGAGTTATGTGCATGCCATCATAAGGCAAGCCCAAAGATTTTGTGAAATGACACTGACAGTCAATAACTAATTTACAATGTACTAATTAATAATGCATGGTTTCATGTATCAGTAAAAAACAAATCTATAATTTTGTAACATGTTGTCAAAATAATGTGCTGCTCCATCCTGTCTGGCCTCCAGATTATACACTGGACTCTCATCCTCCCCTTATTCCTATTCCATTGTCTTTATTTCTCTTTCTTTCTCTCTCCTTTCTCTCTCTCTGTCTCTCTCTCAAAGATTAATTAAAAACATTCCAGCCCCCTATTCGTCTTTCTTTCTTTCTCTTTCTCTCTCTATCTCTCTCTCAAAAATTCATTAAAAACATTCCAGCCCAAAAGCTCACTTGTCACTTACCAATAGACACCAACTTGATGTGTTCCCTGTCCAAAAACTCCAGAGCGACGGACACATTTTCCAGTTTCATCTGTCGGAAATTGGGTCTGATGTGGTGTTTTTTGTACATCTTTTTCTGGCTCAGAACTTCCAGGAGCCCAATGAGCTTTAACCCGTCGCCAAAATCCTTCTGGAGGTCTGTCACGGTCTTATTGACGCACTTGAGGTGCTCGTTGCACCACCTTGTAAAGGTGTTCTGCTGGATTTTCTTCCATGGTGCATCCTCGGCCAGATCTTTCTCCGTAGCCGGCATCTCGTCTTCCTCGTCCCCCTCGAAGTTGTCAGTGCCCTGGTAGTGCTGTGGTGGCTGGCTGTCGTCGTAGTAATGTGTGTTATTGCTCGTCATGTTGGCGGTTTTCCGTGTGTCCCTTTTTATACAGCAAGTCAGACCGATGTGTGAAGTTATCTGCAAAAAAAGTTTAGCGTGTCGATGTCAAGCTCGAGCGCACTTGCTGTGGTAAAAGTTCAAAACTTGGAGAAGAGAGTTTTAAAAAAGTGTCCCGGAGGCTTTTCGGATGTCCTTGTGAAGAAGCCTCTTCTTGTCAGGACAATGATGAATTGATCCGATTTACAGTCCTTGTTACTGCAACGCAACCTGTCGCTGGTTTTTAATTGGCAGTGGCTTGACAAATGTAGTCGCTGCCTCTTAATAGATATGCTCAGAGAAGAATGTCGCTTTTTGAAAAATGGTTCTTCAGTCCAGTTCGCTCTATTGCACTTGAGGAGTAGAGTAGCACTGTAGTTCACTGGAGTCTGTTGGTTAAACTTGAATGGTGTGAGGTGGGCAAGAGTGGGGTATATAAAGAGACCCTGGGGTCACGTCACACCCGTCGTAGACCCCATAGTCATAACTACAATCATAGGCTATTTTCTAATCCATATGGATAACGGGGTGAGTCAGGATTGGCCGTAAAGGATAATCGGGCAGTGATTGGTGGACCCCCACCCAGAGCAACAGTTGTGACAGCGCACTGTATTTTTAGCCACTCTGCTTTGGGTGGTGGGAGGCCGGGACGTCTTGGTTGTTGTAAAGTAACCTAGTGTGTTATGATCAGGGCTCGGACTCCTGAATTATTAAACAATTTAGACAAGAAAAGATAATGACGCATCCTAAAATCAAGTGGGTTTTAATATGTGGCTCATGTCGTTGTGGATTAGGCTATACTATATTTATGTTGTTATATCGCCTATTGGCCTTTTACCACTTTGTTAATAAATCCTTAAAACATTATTTATTATTGATGAGATGTCCTACACAGAAGCCTCGTTTAGAAGCCTTGAGCTGACATCAATAAATCAGTAGCCTATTCGATCAAGGTTTGTGGTGTCATGTCCGTACATAATATTTAAAATGGTATCCATTCAATGTTTCCGCATTGTGACTAAATTAGCTGGTGCCTCCCTGTATGCAAATTATTTCACAGATATTCTTTAAAAATAATATGAATGTTCACTACCGGTCCAAAGTTTTAGAACATCTACTTATTCAAGGGTTTTTCTTTACTTTTACTATTTTCTATATTGAAGAATAACAGTGAAGACATCAACACTATGAAATAACACATATGGAATCATGTAGTAACCAAAAAAGTGTTAAACAAATCTAAATATATTTTACATTTGAGATTCTTCAAATAGCCACCCTTTGCCTTGATGACAGCTTTGCACACTCTTGGCATTATCTCAACCAGCTTCATGAGGTAGTCACCTGGAATGTCTTTTAATTAACACGTGTGCCTTCTTAAAAGTTAATTTGTGGAATTTCTTTCCTTTATAATGCGTTTGAGCCAATCAGTTGTGTTGTGACAATGTAGGGGTGGTATACAGAAGATCTGGTAAAAGACAAAGTCCAGAGATTTCCAAGATGGCATAGCAGTCAGACGTCCTTTGTCCTCGTCTTGTCGTGTCCCGTGTATATATATATTTACATATTTTCTTCGCATATCTTTTTCTTATAAAAACTCAACTTCAAAACACTCTCCTGCAACCCGCCTCACCAATAAAAAAAAGAAGTATTATTCACCTCAAATCTGAAATCCACAACAGAAGCTAGCCAGAAGCTAGCCAGTTCACTGGCTAACGTTAGTATTCAGCCACGGTTGGCAGTCATCAGCTATCCTTTAGCTCGAAAAGCTATCGCCAGTTTTGTACAAAGCGACTCAGACCAGAGCATACCAGACCTATTTTCTCTCCATATTCTCGGATTTCTACCGCAAGCTCTGGACATTTACACCTGGATCTTGCAACTAGCTAGCTGCTATCCGAGTGACTATTGGCTTACGTCTTTCCTGGAGCAAACATCAATTATTCTGGAGCTAGCCAGCTGAAGAGTTCCATCAGCCACTCCTGGGCTACAATCACCTATCCGGACACCGTTTTACTGCCGATACGGAGCCCCACCGGGCCTTCACGACTGGACTACCGACGTTATCTGCCCGAGGGAGTTATCCAACTGGCCCCTCCGTCGCGACGTAACCTGAACGCCCATCTGCGGCCCGCTAATCGTTAGCTGTCTTATCCGCTGCTATCTGAATAGGTCTATCGGACAATTTTCTTGGGTCACTATAACTATATCTATTTTGCCAATTGGTTTGGTCCCCTCTACCACACGGAACCCCACTAATCTACCGACGGAAACGCACGAGGTGGCTAAAAACAGACCTCCATCCTCTGCCAGCTTGCTACCCATGGCTCGGCTAGCTGTCTGAATCGCCGTGACCCCAACCAACCTCACTACTCACTGGACCCTTATGATCACTCGGCTAAGCATGTCTCTCCTTAATGTCAATATGCCTTGTCCATTGCTGTTCTGGTTAGTGTTTATTGGCATATTTCACTGTAGAGCCTCTAGCCCTGCTCATTATACCTTATCCAACCTTTCAGTTCCACCACCCACACATGCGATGATACAATATCTCTCAATATCTCCACACAATATCTCTCTCATCATCACTCAATACCTAGGTTTACCTCCACTGTATTCACATCCTACCATATCTTTGTCTGTACATTATACCTTGAAGCTATTTTATCGCCCCCAGAAACCTGCTCCTTTTACTTTCTGTTCCAGATGTCCTAGATGACCAATTCTCATAGCTTTTAGCTGTACCCTTATCCTACTCCTCCTCTGTTCCTCTGGTGATGTAAAGGTGAATCCAGGCCCTGCAGCGCCTAGCTCCACTCCTATTCCCCAGGCACTCTCTTTTGATGACTTCTGTAACCGTAAAAGCCTTGGTTTCATGCATGTTAACATTAGAAGCCTCCTCCCTAAGTTTGTTTTATTCACTGCTTTAGCACACTCTGCCAACCCGGATGTCCTAGCCGTGTCTGAATCCTGGCTTAGGAAGACCACCAAAAACTCTGAAATCTCCATCCCTAACTACAATATTTTCAGACAAGATAGAACGGCCAAAGGGGACGGTGTTGCAATCTACTGCAGAGATATCCTGCAGAGTTCTGTCCTACTATCCAGGTCTGTACCCAAACAATTTGAACTTCTACTTTTAAAAATCCACCTCTCTAAAAACAAGTCTCTCACCGTTGCCGCCTGCTATAGACCACCCTCTGCCCCCAGCTGTGCTCTGGACACCATATGTGAACTGATTGCCCCCCATCTATCTTCAGAGCTCGTGCTGCTAGGTGACCTAAACTGGGACATGCTTAACACCCCAGCCATCCTACAATCTAAGCTTGATGCCCTCAATCTCACACAAATGATCAATGAACCTACCAGGTACCACCCCAAAGCCGTAAACACGGGCACCCTCATAGATATCATCCTAACCAACTTGTCCTCTAAATATACCTCTGCTGTTTTCAACCAAGATCTCAGCGATCACTGCCTCATTGTCTGCATCCGTAATGGGTCAGCGGTCAAACAACCTCCACTCATCACTGTCAAACGCTCCCTGAAACACTTCAGCGAGCAGGCCTTTCTAATCGACCTGGCCCGGGTATCCTGGAAGGATATTGACCTCATCCCGTCAGTAGAGGATGCCTGGTTATTTAAAAAAAATGCCTTCCTCACCATCTTAAATAAGCATGCCCCATTCAAGAAATTTAGAACCAGGAACATATATAGCCCTTGGTTCTCTCCAGACCTGACTGCCCTTAACCAACACAAAAACATCCTGTGGCGTTCTGCATTAGCATCAAACAGCCCCCGTGATATGCAACTTTTCAGGGAAGTTAGAAACCAATATACACAGGCAGTTAGAAAAGCCAAGGCTAGCTTTTTCAAGCAGAAATTTGCTTCCTGCAACACAAACTCAAAAAAGTTCTGGGACACTGTAAAGTCCATGGAGAATAAGAACACCTCCTCCCAGCTGCCCACTGCACTGAGGATAGGAAACTCTGTCACCACCGATGAATCCACTATAATTGAGAATTTCAATAAGCATTTTTCTACGGCTGGCCATGCTTTCCACCTGGCTATCCCTATCCCGGTCAACAGCACTGCACCCCCCACAGCAACTCGCCCAAGCCTTCCCCATTTCTCCTTCTCCCAAATTCAGTCAACTGATGTTCTGAAAGAGCTGCAAAATCTGGACCCCTACAAATCAGCCGGGCTAGACAATCTGGACCCTTTCTTTCTAAAACTATCTGCTGAAATTGTTGCAACCCCTATTACTAGCCTGTTCAACCTCTCTTTCGTGTTGTCTGAGATTCCCAAAGATTGGAAAGCAGCTGCGGTCATCCCCCTCTTCAAAGGGGGGGACACTCTTGACCCAAACTGCTACAGACCTATATCTATCCTACCCTGCCTTTCTAAGGTCTTCGAAAGCCAAGTCAACAAACAGATTACCGACCATTTCGAATCCCACCGCACCTTCTCCGCTATGCAATCTGGTTTCGGAGCTGGTCATGGGTGCACCTCAGCCACGCTCAAGGTCCTAAACGATATCTTAACCGCCATCGATAAGAAACAACACTGTGCAGTCTTATTCATTGACCTGGCCAAGGCTTTCGACTCAATGTGGTCAATCACCACATCCTCATCGGCAGACTCGATAGCCTTGGTTTCTCAAATGATTGCCTCGCCTGGTTCACCAACTACTTCTCTGATAGAGTTCAGTGTGTCAAATCGGAGGGCCTGTTGTCCGGGCCTCTGGCAGTCTCTATGGGGGTGCCACAAGGTTCAATTCTTGGGCCGACTTTCTTCTCTGTATACATCAATGATCTCGCTCTTGCTGCTGGTGAGTCTCTGATCCACCTCTACGCAGACGACACCATTCTGTATACTTCTGGCCTTCTTTGGACACTGTGTTAACAACCCTCCAGACGAGCTTCAATGCCATACATCTCTCCTTCCGTGGCCTCCAACTGCTCTTAAATACAAGTAAAACTAAATGCATGCTCTTCAACCGATTGCTGCCTGCACCTGCCCGCCCGTCCAGCATCACTACTCTGGACGGTTCTGACTTAGAATATGTGGACAACTACAAATACCAAGGTGTCTGGTTAGACTGTAAACTCTCCTTCCAGACTCACATCAAACATCTCCAATCCAAAGTTAAATCCATATACTACCCACCACTGCGACCTGTACGCTCTCGTTGGCTGGCCCTCGCTTCATACTCGTCGCCAAACCCACTGGCTCCAGGTCATCTACAAGACCCTGCTAGGTAAAGTCCCCCCTTATCTCAGCTCGCTGGTCACCATAGCAGCACCCACCTGTAGCACGCGCTCCAGCAGGTATATCTCTCTGGTCACCCCCAAAACCAATTCCTCCTTTGGCCGCCTCTCCTTCCAGTTCTCTGCTGCCAATGACTGGAACGAACTACAAAAATCTCTGAAACTGGAAACCCTTATCTCCCTCACTAGCTTTAAGCACCAGCTGTCAGAGCAGCTCACAGATCACTGCACCTGTACATAGCCCATCTATAATTTAGCCCAAACAACTACCTCTTCCCCTACTGTATTTATTTATTTATTTATTTTGCTCCTTTGCACCCCATTATTTCTATTTCTACTTTGCACATTCTTCCACTGCAAATCAACCATTCCAGTGTTTTACTTGCTATATTGTATTTACTTCGCCACCATGGCCTTTTTTGCCTTTACCTCCCTTATCTCACCTCATTTGCTCACATTGGATATAGACTTATTTTTCTACTGTATTATTGACTGTATGTTTGTTTTACTCCATGTGTAACTCTGTGTTGTTGTATGTGTCGAACTGCTTTGCTTTATCTTGGCCAGGTCGCAATTGTAAATGAGAACTTGTTCTCAACTTGCCTACCTGGTTAAATAAAGGTGAAATACGTAAATAAAAATAAATATTATGGCAAGAACAGCTCAAATAAGCAAAGAGAAACGACAGTCCATCATTACTTTAAGACATGAAGGTCAGTCAATACGGAAAATGTCAAGAACTTTGAACATTTCTTCAAGTGCAGTCGCAAAAACCATCAAGTGCTATGATGAAACTGGCTCTCATGAGGACCGCAACAGGAATGGAAGACCCAGAGTTACCTCTGCTGCAGAGGATAATATGTTCATTAGAGTTACCAGCCTCAGAAATTGCAAATAAATGCTTCACAGAGTTCAAGTAACAGACACATTTCAACATCAACTACTCAGATGAGACTGTGTGAATAAGGCCTTCATGGTCGAATTGCTGCAAAGAAACCACTATTAAAGGACACAAATAAGAAGAAGAGTCTTGCTAGGGCCAAGAAACACGACCAATGGACAGTAGACCAGTGGAAATTTGGCTCCTTTTGGTTCCAACCGCTGTGTCTTTTTGAGACGCGGTGTGGGTGAACGGATGATCTCTGTATGTGTATTTCCCACCGTAAAGCATGGAGGAAGAGGTGTTATGGTGTTGGGGTGCTTTGCTGGTGACACTGTCTGTGATTTAGGCTCATTTAACCAGCATGGCTACCACAGCATTCTGCAGCGATACGCCGTCCCATCTGGTTTGGGCTTAGTGGGACTATAATGTGTTTTTCAACAGGACAATGACCCAACACACCTCCAGGCTGTGTAAGGGAAATTTGACCCAGAGGGAGAGTGATGGAGTGCTGCATCAGATGACCTGGCCTCCACAATCCCCCGACCTCAACCAAATTGAGATGGTTTGGGACCGGACCGCAGAGTGAAGGAAAAGCAAACAACAAGTGCTCAGCATAGACTGTTGGAATAGCATTCCAGGGGAAGCTGGTTGACAGAATACCAAGAGTGTGCAAAGCTGTCATCAAGGCAAAGACTGCCTGTTTGAAGAATCTGAAATATAAAATATATTTTGATTTGTTTAACACTTTTTTGGTTACTAAATTATTCCATATGTGTTATTTCATAGTTTTGATGTCTTCACTATTATTCTACAATGTAGAAAATAGTAAAAATAAAGAAAAACCTTTGAATGAGTAGCTGTTCTAAAACTTTTGACCGGTAGTGTATTTATTTAAGACAATTGCTGATGCCATAAGTTACTACCTGTCAATGATTTTAGAGACTGGTATAATGATGATTTAAATAGTTTGATCATCCAGATCTGTTTACACTTGTATTGATATCCAGACACAAATCACACATTGCGTGCCTGACTAACTCTGGAGG
Organism: Salvelinus namaycush; assembly: GCF_016432855.1. Classification (NCBI taxonomy): domain Eukaryota; kingdom Metazoa; phylum Chordata; class Actinopteri; order Salmoniformes; family Salmonidae; genus Salvelinus; species Salvelinus namaycush. The sequence continues at coordinate 52,955,419 of NC_052327.1, read as the reverse complement.
TGGTCAGAAAGATCTGATCACAATCAGATCACAGTGTGTCGTTTAATAATCTACACCTGTCTAAAGATGTGGGCAAATTCAGAATTTGAACAAGATCAGGACAAAGGGCAGATGTTAGTGTAACCGATGTGAAATGGCTAGCTAGTTAGCGGTGGTGCGCGCTAATAGCGTTTCACGTCACTCGCTTTGAGACCTTGAAGTAGTGGTTCCCCTTGCTCTGCAAGGGCCGCGGCTTTTGTGGAGCGATGGGTAACGATGCTTCGTGGGTGACTGTTGTTGATGTGTGTAGAGGGTCCCTGGTTCGCGCCCGGGTCGGGGTGAGGGGACGGACTAAAGTTAAACTGTTACATTAGCACCAGGTATAAACGGGGCTTCTGTGTTTAGCATCTGATGGTTATGCTGTCCTTTTGCCCCTTTTACCAAATTGCTAAATAATTTTTATAATATTTATACTGATAGGGATTATCTTTATCTCCGAGAGAGAGAGAGGGAGGGAGAGAGAGAGAGAGAGAGAGAGAGAGAGAGAGAGAGAGAGAGAGAAAGAAAGAAAGAAAGAGAGAGAGATTTGGGCAGCTTGATTATGAGCAATGAGGTCGTATTGCTAGTTGTTCATCGAGCTACGAAAGTCATTGTCATTACGTATGGTTCACAATTATGTGCCACCTCTCTGTGAAATATGTATTGTCAATAAACAATCTCACAGAGGTCAACAATGCGTTCCTCCATGAAGACTAGTGTCCCTTTCAATGCAGCTCTGCAATTGTTGACCAGAGATCAAATGACCCCTGACCTCCTCACGGGCAGAGGGAGCTGAGGGAAACTTTGATGTCATATTATGTCATGCCAGGCAAATACCATAAACGCTAACATCAACTAATGATATTTAGACCAGACATTAGTCTGCAAAGTCAGCTGTTATCTAAGTGACCTACAGCTCTGAGAATGTTCAACAGAGTGATTGGCTGTATGTTGTTATGTTATTAGCCTAAAATAACTTATCAATAACATCATTATAAAAAGTTTATGTGCCCACATTTGTAGACAGGTGTAGACAATTAACAGGCATTGTGTCTGGATATCAATCTGGCGTAAACAGATCTGGATGGTCAAACCATTTAAATCGTCATTAAACCGACCCTCTAAAATCATTGACAGGTGGCACCATTGACTTATGCCATCAGTGATTGTCTTTAAAGTTACTTTGCATACAGGGAGGCACCAGCTAATCTGGTCACAATGGGGACACGGTGGGATGGATATGCAACAAACTTTGAATAGTGATTGGATCATGTTGATCAGATCACGAAACTCACATGTTAGCGCTTGGTGTAAACTGTCTGATGCTGGGACAGCACTTTTGTGACTATTTTATTGTGCCAGACAAACCCAGTTGAAGTATTTTAAGTGATTTAAAATACTGTTTGAAACCAGGTCTGACACACACGCACAGAGTGTTAGCTATCCTTGACGGGGTAAGCATAGCTAGTAGTGGGCTAAGAATAACTGTGACACATACACAGAGAATGTCTGTGACACATACACAGAGAATGTCCAGGATAACTGTGACACATACACAGAGAATGTCCAGGATAACTGTGACACATACACAGAGAATGTCCAGGATAACTGTGACACATACACAGAGAATGTCCAGGACAACTGTGACACATACACAGAGAATGTCCAGGACAACTGTGAGACATACACAGAGAATGTCCAGGATAACTGTGACACATACACAGAGAATGTCCAGGATAACTGTGACACATACACAGAGAATGTCCAGGATAACTGTGACACATACACAGAGAATGTCCAGGATAACTGTGACACATACACAGAGAATGTCCAGGATAACTGTGACACATACACAGAGAATGTCCAGGATAACTGTGACACATACACAGAGAATGTCCAGGATAACTGTGACACATACACAGAGAATAGTCATACCCCAGACAGGACACGGGTAGGATTCCTTCTTGTTGTTTTAACACACTTCAGAAAAAATTATACTTTATGTTATATGCTTAATAACTTGTTATAAGCATGTATGAGCCTTAATAACTTCTTATTAGTCTTAATGCTTTATGTCCCTCCTTGTATACATTTTTCTAACTTCTTTCCCCAACTAGCTCAAAATGGCCTAAATGAAATCAGGATCATTACGACGTATTTTTTAATGCTTTTTCTCTCCAATTTTGTGATATCCAATTGCGATGCAATTACGATCTTGTCTGATTGCTGCAAGTCCCCAACGGGCTCGGGAGAGGCGAAACATGACCCGCCAAACCGTGCTCCTTAACACCCGCCAGCCGCACCAATGTGTCGGAGGAAACATCGTTCAACTGACGACTGAAGTCAGCCTGCAGGTGCCCGGCCCGCCACAAGGAGTCACTAGAGCGCGATGAGCCAGGTAAAGCACCACCGGCCAAACCCGCCCCTAACCCGGACGACGCTGGTCCAATTGTGCGCCGCCCAATGGGACCCCCGGTCACGGCCGGCAGTGACACAGCCTAGGATCGTACCCGGGTCTTAGACCGCAGCGCCACTCGGGGAGGCCAACGACATGTTTATTATAAGTAAATGTATCACACAGTGAATATATTCCAGAACATTCTTCAGACACTTGCCCTTGAGTCAGGAGATCAAGATCATTTCTATATTCACCGTCGGTCCAGTATAACTGCCAGTCAGGCTAATTCTGGCCCTTGAGGTTACATACAAACTCAGTAAATCGTGAGTGTTAGTAAAGTCTCTGTGTAATGAGTGTAATATAGAAGACCTCGTCAACATCCTTGGCACATCCGGAGCCTCCCCTCGTATGTCTGAAATGACTGCCTGGCTGTCAGAGACTTAATGACACTGAAATAGGAGTCTGTGTCCCACATAGCACACTATTCCCTATTCCCTATTCCCTGGTCATGAGTAGTGGACCATGTAAGGAAGTGTCATTTGGAACGCAGACATAGAGTTCAGTGTATTGGTTGTTATACGGCCTGTGTAATGTGATGCCGGGAAAAGAGTCGCGAGTCGCTCTGTGTGACACCGACACGGTCGCGCTGGTGATTTCATGAATGGGATTCCTTCTGAAAACCTTAAACGCTCTACCGCTACCCATTGGGAAACATTTGGCACATGACGTCTTGGTGACGTTGTCTTCGGGTTGTAATGAGAAGACGTCATATAACCAGAATGCAACCAACTGGTCTCTGTTATAAACAAGATTTTTCTTGATCACATTAACCCTTTAACCGGTACACCAAGAAAATAATATGTGTATTTAGCCTCCATAAAGGCCATAAATGAATATTTTTTGTTTTTATGACTAAAACTGTGATAGATTATGCATTGCAAACATCTCCACCAGCCAATTAAGTTGCCCAATTAGAGTAAACAAATTTTGTATTGGAATTTGCATAGACTTTTAACATCTTCCAAAAGATAGTATACATTCATTTACATTATGTCTGCTTCGTTTACTTAAAATGGAAGATAGGCCTAGTTAAATTAGGACTGACATCAAATGTTGATCAAATATGATACAATTGTGTGTAAAAATAGGAATATTCAAATGCATGTAAATGTATGTTTACGGTTTATATGCTTAGAATACCAGTTAAATGACGTGTACTGAATGATATTGTGAAACATATAGAACATAACAGTAAATATTGATATCAATTTGAAAGGCTTTTTGTATTTGCACAGACAAAAATATCCCGGAACAATATTTCTCTATTGTCCATTATCACCACCTTTGACTTATTATCAATGAAATGTATTTATAAAGCCCTTTTTAATTTTCCTTTCTAGGGAGTTTTTCCTAGCCACTGTGCTTCTACACCTGCATTGCTTGCTGTTTGGGGTTTTAGGCTGGGTTTCTGTACAGCACTTTGAGATATCAGCTGATGTACGAAGGGCTATATAAATAAATTTGATTTGATTTGATTTGTACATCAACAGACGTCACAAAGTGCTGTACAGAAACCCAGACTAAAGCCCCAAACAGTAAACAATGCAGATGTAGAAGCACGGTGACTAGGAAAAACTCCCTAGAAAGGCAGGAACCTAGGAGGAAACCTAGAGAGGAACCAGGCTCTGAGGGGTAGCCAGTCCTCTTCTGGCTGTGCCAGGTGGAGATTATAAGATTACATGGTTTATAAGTATTCCTTTAATGGGCAGCTCAAACGCCTGGTAGAGGATATTTTTCAGCAGTTCTTAAAATTGTAAAACAACAACATATTAGTAATTGAATCATTCTTAAATTATGTTTTAGAGGTCAACAAAATGTTACAACCTTTTCCCATATTATACACAATTAGTACAAAAAATTATGGTAAATGAGATTCGGTTTTGCTCACATTCACTTCCTGGTTTTCAACCATCTTTGAAAGGCTGTTTAAAAAATATGGGAGTCCGAAAATGAAAACCATATGATTATTTTACTAAATGGTATTGGTTGAGATGATAAAATATGCCAAACAAAATTCATATGTTTAAATTAATTTAATATTGTTTGTCAAAATTAGCTCAACTGTCCTGTTGAGCTACTTGTTTCAGTAACGCAGACTGACAAATTTTCTAGTTTTTATTTATTTACTGATAGCCAGGGGCACACTCCAACTCTGACATCATTTACAAAGGAAGCATGTGTTTAGTGAGTCCGCCAGATCAGAGGTAGTAGGGACGACCAGGGATGTTCTCTTTGATAATTGTGTGAATTAGACCATTTTACTGTCCTGCTAAGCATTCAAAATGTATTGAGTACTTTTGGGTGTCAGGGAAAATGTATGGAGTAAAAAGTACATCATTTTGTTTAGGAATGTAGTGAAGTAAAAGTAACATTTGTCAAATATAGAAATAGTAAAGTACAGATACCCCAAAAACCTACTTAAGTAGTACTTTAAAGTAGTTTTACTTAAGTACTTTACACCACTACACTGCGGCCTCGTCAATGTCTCCTGTAGTCCACGATCAGCTCCTTTGTTTTGTTGACGATGAGAGAGGTTATTTTCCAGGCACCACTCCAGCAGGACTCTCACCTTCTCCCTGCAGGCTGTCTCATTGTTGTTGGTAATCAGGTGTACCACTGTTGAGTCGTCAGCGAACTTGATGATTAAGCTGTAGATGTGCGTGTCTACGCAGTCATGGGTGAACAGGGAATACAGAAGGTGGCTGAGCACACACCCCTGTGGGGGCCCCGTGTTGAAGATCAGCGTGCCACAGGTGTTGTTGCATACCTTCACCACTTGGGGAACAAGATAAAACTAGCTGAAACGACCCACCTACGATAACCCACATGGCTACTTCTTGTCATTGTTGTTAGCTATCTGGCCTTTCAGAATCATAACAAAGCATGGCTTCTAGCCCCATTGATATGTTTTTGTCATTTAGCAGACGCGTTTATCCAATCAACGACTTACAGGAGCAATTAGGGTTAAGTGCCTTGCTCAAGAGCACATTGACAGATGTTTCACGTAGTCAGGTTAGGGATTCGAAGCACTGACCTTTCGGCTAATGTTCTTAACCGCTAGACTACCTGCCACCACTTCCGTGACATTGTCAGCCATCCCATCAATATTTGCATGTTTATATAGTGTACATACAGTATCACTGACACGTACAGTGCTAACCCATCAATATTTGCATGTTTACATACTGTACATATCACTGACACGTACAGTGCTAAGAGTGATTATATTTTATTTTTCAAATAATTTACTGTTCAAAATATACCTCCAGGTAACAACATAGCCACGACTACTATATAATATACCTCCAGGTAACAACATAGCCACGACTACTATATAATATACCTCCAGGTAACAACATAGCCACGACTACTATATAATATACCTCCAGGTAACAACATAACCACGACTACTATATAATATACCTCCAGGTAACAACATAGCCACGACTACTATATAATATACCTCCAGGTAACAACATAGCCATGACTACTATATAATATACCTCCAGGTAACAACATAGCCACGACTACTATATAATATACCTCCAGGTAACAACATAGCTATGACTACTATATAATATACCTCCAGGTAACAACATAGCCACGACTACTATATAATATACCTCCAGGTAACAACATAGCCATGACTACTGTATAATATACCTCCAGGTAACAACATAGCCACGACTACTATATAATATACCTCCAGGTAACAACATAGCCATGACTACTGTATAATATACCTCCAGGTAACAACGTAGCCACGACTACTATATAATATACCTCCAGGTAACAACATAGCCACGACTACTATGTAATATACCTCCAGGTAACAACGTAGCCACGACTACTATATAATATACCTCCAGGTAACAACATAGCCACGACTACTATATAATATACCTCGAGGTAACAACATAGCCATGACTACTATATAATATACCTCCAGGTAACAACATAGCCACGACTACTATATAATATACCTCCAGGTAACAACATAGCCACGACTACTATATAATATACTTCCAGGTAACAACATAGCCATGACTACTATATAATATACCTCCAGGTAACAACATAGCCACGACTACTATATAATATACCTCCAGGTAACAACATAGCCACAACTACTATATAATATACCTCCAGGTAACATAGCCATGACTACTATATAATATACCTCCAGGTAACAACATAGCCATGACTACTGTATAATATACCTCCAGGTAACAACATAGCCATGACTACTATATAATATACCTCCAGGTAACAACATAGCCACGACTACTATATAATATACCTCCAGGTAACAACATAACCACGACTACTATATAATATACCTCCAGGTAACAACATAGCCATGACTACTGTATAATATACCTCCAGGTAACAACATAGCCATGACTACTATATAATATACCTCCAGGTAACAACATAGCCACGACTACTATATAATATACTTCCAGGTAACAACATAGCCATGACTACTATATAATATACCTCCAGGTAACAACATAGCCACGACTACTATATAATATACCTCCAGGTAACAACATAGCCACGACTACTATATAATATACCTCCAGGTAACAACATAGCCACAACTACTATATAATATACCTCCAGGTAACATAGCCATGACTACTATATAATATACCTCCAGGTAACAACATAGCCATGACTACTGTATAATATACCTCCAGGTAACAACATAGCCATGACTACTATATAATATACCTCCAGGTAACAACATAGCCACGACTACTATATAATATACCTCCAGGTAACAACATAACCACGACTACTATATAATATACCTCCAGGTAACAACATAGCCATGACTACTGTATAATATACCTCCAGGTAACAACATAGCCATGACTACTATATAATATACCTCCAGGTAACAACATAGCCATGACTACTATATAATATACCTCCAGGTAACAACATAGCCACGACTACTATATAATATACCTCCAGGTAACAACATAGCCACGACTACTATATAATATACCTCCAGGTAACAACATAGCCACGACTACTATATAATATACCTCCAGGTAACAACATAGCCACGACTACTATATAATATACCTCCAGGTAACAACATAGCCACGACTACTATATAATATACCTCCAGGTAACAACATAGCCATGACTACTGTATATTCAAAACAACAAAGTCAAAGGGAACAAAACGCAAGTAGCAAACTGAGAACCATAATATAAAGGCTCATAACTCACGTAAACACAGTAGTGTTTGTTTTGAAGAATAGGTTTAATAATCTTAAACAATCATGTTCAGGTTAAAGCAACGTTTATATGAACTAAAGTTCAGGAAGTTTAGCAGCAGAAAGATATTTGGTAGAGGAGGTGGTGTTACTGCTTCTCTCTAGGTTTGATTCCATCCTTGTCTGTGAAGATGTAGGAACTTGAATGAAAACAAACGGTTGTCCGTTGTTAGATGTCCCACAACTAAATTCAAGATTCATTTGTGAACAGAGGATCAGTATTGATTTTGGTGGGCTGTTTATTTTAGCATACTTATACTGGGAACTAACACCGAAAACAACCTCTACCTGCATGCACTGACTACTCATCCAAACACAGAGGTATTGAAAACACTTATCAACATTGGTTCTCTTAATAAACTCACCATAAATACACTTTTACATAATTTGGCTATGAATATATACACTGCTCTCTCAAAATAGACTGTCTACAAAGCTATTACAAATGGAGATTTTGGTAATATATTTCTCTCCCACATTAGTCTATACCACTTCTGAATCTCCAACAAATATAAAGTAAAAACAGAAACCTCATATTAAACATAAATAAACGTTTAAACTTTTCTCTTAGACTATATATAGCATGCCTTGTCAACTCTAAAGTAGCTAGACTTTTACTCACAAAATTTCACAGTTTGTTAAACAGATCATTTAAAACGTTTAAAATGCTGTCTCGTTTTTGTGACAAATTGAACTGTTCAATCCAGACACATTTAGAATTTGCCAAAAAAACGATTGACATAATTGACATAACAATCCAATTTCAAGAATGCATTCTGCAATCAAACTTGTTTAGCTGCCTCATGGTCTACCAATCTTCTGTCCCCCACACACAGGCATATCATCACGTACGACCAGACACAGCACAAATATAAATATCCTATCTATGGTATGTTCACAAGCATCATTCAACTATGGAATGCTGACTGTCAACATTCTCTAGCTGTGTACCTGGAGAAGAAGAAAAAAAACAATTTTAATGACATTTCAGAACATGTGGAAAGACCAACCCAAGCCAAGAAAATCCATCCCCCTTAAAAAAAAAACACATTCCTTTCTCTCCACATTTAAGAAAGTGTTAGTAGGTAAAAAGTACAGAAACAACTCAGTTATGAACAGTGTGTACATTAGGTATTTTGAGACATTCACAAGCTCAAGGTTAAATACTCGCTGTCCTTTGTCTGTTGTATGAATAGCTGCTGCAGTATATTCAAAAACATAGATCACGCTATCGAAACATGACACAGAGGTCATATACAGTTAATGTGTTGCTGTACGAAACATATCCATAATATACAGTTAATGTGTTGCTGTACGAAACATATCCATAATATACAGTTAATGTGTTGCTGTACGAAACATATCCATAATATACAGTTAATGTGTTGCTGTACGAAACATATCCATAATATACAGTTAATGTGTTGCTGTACGAAACATATCCATAATATACAGTTAATGTGTTGCTGTACAAAACATATCCATAATATACAGTTAATGTATCCATAAATCCACATATCCATAAAGCATATTGGGTTAGGAGTGCTGATCTAGGGTCAGTCCTCCCCGCCCCCGTCCCCGCCCATGTGATCTTGTTCATTATGATCCCAAAGTCCAAACTGATCCAAGATCAGAACTCCTACTATGAGACTCTTTAAAAAAAAAAATATGGGCCCAGACTTCACGGGTGAACTGGTGAACTCATCAAAGGCATATCAGGGACAGTGTGGCCGTGCTTGGCATGAGAGCTGACTCATGTAGTCTGGGATGTGGAAGAAGAAGAAAATACAGGCAGGGCGTGCTAACTGTGGTTGACATATTTGGGTGGTTAATTATACAGTCACTGTATGACAACGCAGGCAGAAGCCATGCATGCTTTACCCACGGCACACCTGGCTTCAAATACTATGTCCTACTCTTTCAAATGCTTTGAGTGTTTTCTTTAGACTGCCTGGAGTGACAAATGGGTGGGGTTTCCAGTTTGGGGACTATTATTTTGGTCCATTAAATCAGGAAGCTCAATCAAACACAGATAAGGTATTTGAAATGATTTCAGACTGGTATTTCAACCCAAGTCTGTCTGACGGTGCACTAAGTTAAGTTCAGTAAATAAAAGAAGTGACTGTGACTGGACAAAAATAGCTAGGACACTCGTATGTGGGTGAGATGGTTGGTTAAACATAGACTTGAAACACCGGGCTAGGATTGACAGCTGCATTAGGACAGCTGCTAGACTAGCACACATATCTCCCATACACTTCCCCCTTTAATGAGGACACCATAACAAATAGGCATTTACACAACTCTGAAAACCCAGATTAAACATCCTCACTAATAACAGATTCACTGTAGGTAGGACATCTGGAATGATCATTGGATTTTTCAGTAAATGTAAATTGATGAGTAAATATTTTAGAGCGTATGCTTTATAAATTAACTATTGCCTTTAAAAAAAAATTGGGGGAAAGCATCTGTCGCTCTAGACTAGAACTCTATACTAGGTCTTCATTATTAATTTAATTCTAATTGAGAAAAATCCCCATGGTTTGAGCTATTCACAAAACACGGGCACAGACATTAAATTATTTCATGTATTCGACATATTCCTTTAAATAATGAATTACACGTGTAGATATAATTATATTTTCAGAAGGATTCTACTAGGACTTATTTACAACATCATATGGATTTTATTTATTTATTTAACCTCATTTATTTATTTAAGGGTTTTAATTCAGCAAATGTGCAAGGTGCAGAGGTGATTCTTGTTAAAAGATGACCAATCAATTAACATATTAATAAATACATTTAGTAAAATACAAGATGAGAGTTGTATAAGAGTAGTATAAGACATTTAAACTCATGACCAATTGAGTCCCATAGTCAAGACCCGTGAGACAGACAGAGAGAGAGGGACAGAATGAGATGCCACAGGGACAGAACCAGCTAGATTTATGCGGGAAGGTACTATCCAATTAAATGTAAGTATCCACACTATGTTCTCAGCTTCACGAAGACCTGTGTCCCCCAGAACAGGAGAGAAAAGGAGTCCATCTTTTCCATCAGAACTATGAGCACTCTTATCTCCTGTTTTCTGAAGTTTTCCTTTTCAAGATCCTCCTGTTTTTTGAACAGTTGTCATCTAAATATCCTCTTCCTAGCGATGAATTAGAGGAATGGCGTGTGATCTGTTGTTCGTCGCAGATCGATGTGATAAGGGGGTGGGGATGGAGGGTAGTTGTCTATAAGCAGACATTACCGTCTTTGTCGGTATAACTTGTTACTGATCTGCTCAACATCGGGCCTCTCAACAAGCTAGCCACGATCAGAAGCACAGCTGTTGCCGCGGTGACAGTCAGAATAGGGTTCCATTCTATATCCCACCCCTGAGGACGCAGAGAGAGAAGTCAGAGGTAGCATTTAGAGAGGTAAGCACACTTACTGTGAGACACACACACACACACACACACACACACACACAAGCACTTAGTCCACTCATTAAATACACTCAGACACATTTTGGACATAGAAAAGAGTCAAATAATCCAAAACTAATCTAGCAGTGATGTCATACTAGAGAGTACTGTATGAAACGGCCCACCTGTCCCATGTCTGTCACCCAAAAATAATTGGTATGTTTTATGCGTGTGCTGTATGTCTCATGATAAATGTGACTTTGTAATTGGAAGTCTCTACCTAGCAATTATCCAATTATACAAAAGTGTATTGCCACTCCTAGGTCAATTCTCAGGACCTGATCAAACCAAAACTCTGTTGACCTTTCCTGCAGTCGAATGATCAAAGTGACCTCTAGTGGCCTCATGGGTGGAATGTCATTCATATTTTTCATAATTTTATAATTAATAAACTATATATTTTTTTTTTCTGAAATCTGGTGTATCTATATCAAACAGTTTTGTTGTATTTCAGTCATCTGTGATGTATACTGAACAAAAATATAAATGCAACATGCAACAATTTCAAAGATTTTACTGAGTTACAGTTCATATAAGGAAATCAGTCAATTGCAATAAATTCATTACACCCTAATCGATGGATTTCACATGACTGGGCAGGGCGCAGCCATAGGTGGGCCTGGGAGGGCATTGGCCCACCCACTTGGCCCACCCACCGCCAGCCAATCAGAATACGTTTTTCCTCACAAAAGGGCTTTATTACAGACAGAAATACTTCTAAGCACCCGCGACCCCCTCCTCAGACGATCTTGCAGGTGAAGAAGCCAGATGTGGAGGTCCTGGGCTGGCGTTGTTACATGTACTGCAACGTTGGAGGCGGTTTATGGTAGAGAAATTAACATTAAATTCTCTGGCAACAGCTCTGGCGGACATTCCTGCAGTCAGCATGCCAATCGCACCCTCAAAACTTGAGACATCTGTGGCATAGTGTTGTTTTACAAAACTGCACATTGTAGAGTGACCTTTAATTGTCCCCAGCACAAGGTGTACCTGTGTAATGATCATGCTGTTTAATCAGCTTATTAATATGCCACACCTGTCAGGTGGATGGATTATCTTTGCAAAGGAGAAATGCTCACTAACAGGGATGTAAACAAATTTGTGCACAATATTTGAGAGAAATACGTTTTTTGTTCATGTGGAACATTTATGCAAACTTTTATTTTAGCTCATGGAAAATGGGACCAACACTTTACATGTTGCGTTTATATTTTTGTTCAGTATATATATATATATATATATATATATATATATATATTGGGATGCAAACTCAAAATGGAATACATCTCAACTCTATATCTGACATGGTACAACCCATAACCATGTGTGTGAGGTGTTCACTTTTGTTTCAGAGTAGATTTCTTAAAGACTACCAGGAAACACTCTGGGTGACCCTGATTTAGCCCACTGCAGTAAAAGGTTAATCTGTAAGAAAGGCCCTGAGGCTTTAAGAATACTTTACTTGACTACCTAATTTTACTTTACTGAACTACGTACAGTAATATCTATATATTAGATGCGTAGCCAAAGTGCAGACGACCGACAGAGAAGTATCCTTCCTCCTACCTTGCTTTCTGTGACGCCAGCTCGGACAACCAGCACCAAACCACTCCCAATATTACAATTATTCCTATGAAGGGGATGGAGAGAACAGGAGACTCAGACGAATGGATATAGCTCTGGATGAAGGGAAGAAAACGAGGGACAGGTGGATGGAGATGGAGGGAGGAATGGAGAGAACGAAATAATAAATGAGTGGAGGGCAGAAACGTTGACATATGGACACCACAAAATCACACAAATAACTCAGAAACGAAACGTGATATGGCATAAAGGGGGAGGGAAGTCATGGCATGGACTTAGACGGACGGACTGAGAGAGAGAGATAGATAGATAGGATGTATCCACATACTTTAAGTCATGTAGTGTAAATTCAAAGATTTGAAGAATGTAAGTACAGTGTGTGTAAGTATGTATGTGCTTATATGTGGCTGAAATTGTCTGTGGTGGCAAAATAAACAACAATGAAAAATGGAACATAGTGACACAGAACAAGATGTTGAAAACCTCCTAACTCTATCTTCATTCATTTCCCATGTCCACGTTAAACACATACAAAGCATGTGGACGTATAGCACCAAGCACAGGGACATTATTTGTAGACTGAGACAGAGTAGGGACAGGCAGACAGTTTGACACCAAGCACAGGGACATTATTTGTAGACTGAGACAGAGTAGGGACAGGCAGACAGTTTGACACCAAGCACAGGGACATTATTTGTAGACTGAGACAGAGTAGGGACAGGCAGACAGTTTGACACCAAGCACAGGGACATTATTTGTAGACTGAGACAGAGTAGGGACAGGCAGACAGTTTGACACCAAGCACAGGGACAGTTGGTGTTGCCACAGGGAGGGCATTACACAGACAAAGTGGAAGACAGTTTGCAGTGCCAGACAGAGATCACAGCTCTCAAGCATGATCTGACAGTTAATGTCAGCTTATATCAAACATATTATAATATGCAGTCAATTAGATATATAAATACATACATTATATGAATATAAATGTGAATATATATATATATATATATTTTACAGTATCTACACACATAACACATGGACTCAACAGACACAGAATAGGTGTGATGTGTTTTCTACAAACATTTTCAAGTTTCCGCAAATGAAAACAAGAAATACAGCAAACACAAGAGCAAAAAAACTCAAGCAGAGAAATGTGGAAGTCAGAAAACAGTCAGAAACCGTCAGAACGGACACCATACGCCCAAAAGCCTTGCAATAGATTTGCAATATACCAATAATATTAATTCCTATCACTATGGTGACCCCTGTGACCCCTGACCTCTAACCCCAGTGTGATCTCACCTGCCCCCCTCCAGCCAGCCGCTCCAACTCAGCCTTGCAGCGCAGTAGCTCCTCCTCCATCCCCGCCCTCTCCCTCTGGCTGCAGTCATATAGCACCTGTAGCTCCCTCAGCTCGGTCTTCAAACCGTCACACTGAGGGAGACAGAGTAGAGCAAACTATCTAATAATCTTCGAATAATCACCTAAATGAAAGCTAGACAGTCAGGGAGCATCGAAAATTCAAAAAACACTGGATAGAGGACATATTTTTCCAAATTTTTAGGGTGAGGAAATATATAACCAATTTTCAGTACGACTCTCCGGACCTGGTTGATGACTGAATACGGCCCCTGAGGCAAAATTAGTTTGACACCCCTGGATCAATCCATCACATTTATAACATTTTAAAAAATGAAAATAGTAGAGGCGGGGCTGAAGTGGCGTGGGTCGAGATCTTTGGTCTGATTCTAAATTTGAGAATTTTTGGTTCCAACCGCCGTGTCTTTGTTTTGATATTTTAACCTGCGTGTCGTGATCGCGTTTGGTGTAGGGGGACAAAATACATTTATGCACGATTGCGCACGATGGCGCCCGCACACAGCCGGTTTGGGTTCCGTGTTAGACGCAGGTGAACGGATGATCTCCACATGTGTAGTCCCGAGATGACCTGGACGCCACAATTCCCCCGACCTCAACCCAAATGAGATGGATTGGGATGAATTGGACCGCAGAGTGAAGGAAAGCAGCCAACAAGTGCTCAGCATATGTGGGAACTCCTTAAAGATTGTTGGAAAAGCATTCCTCATGAAGCTGGTTGAGAGAATGCCAAGAATGTGCAAAGCTGTCATCAAGGCTAAGGGTGGCTACTTTGAAGAATCTCAAATATAAAATATATTCTGATTTGTTTAACACTTTTTTGGTTTCTACATGATTCCATATATGTTATTTCATAGTTGTAATGTCTTCACTATGTAGAAAATAGTAAAAATAAAGAAAAACCCTTGAATGAGTAGGTGTGTCCAAACTACTGACTGGTACTGTATATACTAGGCGGTGTCAGAGGAAGGCCCAAAAAATTGTCAAAGTTCCAGTCACCCAAGTCATAGACTGTTCTCTCTGCTACCACACGGCAAGCAGTACCGAAGCGCCAAGTCTAGGACCAAAAGGCTCCTTAAGCAGCCTCTACCTCCAAGCCATAACACTGCTGAACAATTAATCAAATGGCCGCCCGGTCTATTTACATTGACCCCACCTCCCCTATGTTTTTACACTGCTGCTACTCGCTGTTTATTATCTATACATAGTCACTTTACAAATGACCTCGACTAACTTGTACCCTCGCACATTGACTCGGTACCCCCAGTATACAGCCTCATTATTGTTATGTAATTTTTTTACTTTAGTTTATTTAGTAAATATTTTCTTAACTCTATTTCTTGAAATGCGTTGTTGGTGAAGGGCTTGCAAGGAAGCATTTCACAGTAAGGTCTACTACACTTGTTGTATTCGGGCGAAAATGTGACAAATACAATTTGATTTGATTTATTCACAAAGCCCTTTTTATATCCACAGATGTCACGAAGAGCTTTAACAGTCACCTGGGTTATACCTCAAAGAGCAAGCAGAAGGACAGTGGCAAATGAACACTCCCTGGAAAGAACACCTGTGGAACACCTCAGAACGTTGTGAACGTTATGTAAACAGCAGGCCAGGTTAGTGCATTGTGTTGTGTTGTCCATTACTGCAGTACCTAAAAATAAGTATTAGCCACTTGTGTGACAGGGTAGTCTGTGATTGGCCAGCTGCTTCTCTGATGTTTTATTTTGCTACTGTGCTATGTGTGGTGTGTGAGTCACTCAATATAGTTCTAAATGTGGGAGTGGGAGTCACACTTTTCTGTGCCACAATGACCCACCTAAAACCTCCTTGAACCACCTAATGGTTTCTTGCCCAGCACAGCAGAAATTCAGTTGGCATCAATGACTACTGTACCACCACTGTATCTTCTAATCATCTTCATCTTATGTAGCGTACCTGTCTCTGTACCAGTGAGGCCTTCTCCTCAGCTTGTTTTAGCTGGTCCTTCAGTGAGACGATCTCCCCAAATCCTCCATTCCAGCCGGTGGGGGTCATGGGCTTCCCGTCGAACGAGATGTTCTTCTGAATGGACACGTCCTTCAGGCGGCAGTTGGTGCCTGTGCCCGTTGACTGGCAGTCTGCCATGGTCATGTAGCTCTCAGCCATGCCCCCCATCTCTGTGCCCACTCCGATCCCGGTGTCCTCCCCATCCTCCTTCAGGGACAGGTGGCTGTTGGAACTGGGATGGAGAGAGAGGAGACAAGAAAATGACAAATTTATAAAGTGAATGAAAATGAACAAGAAGAACAATAACAAGAAGAACAAAAACAAGAAGAACAAAAACAAGAAGTTCAAGAAAATCAAGAAGAACCAACATTTTTTTATTTTAAAAAGAAGAACAAGATCAACAAGAAAAAATAGAATAAGAAGATCAAGAACAAGAAGATAAAGATCAAGAAGATCAAGAAGAATAACAAGAACAGTAACAAGAAGATAAAAAGAATAAGAAAATAAGAAAAAAATATTAAGAAGAAAAACAAGAAGATCAACAGGATCAACAAGAAGAACAACAACAAGAACAAGAAGAACAATAAGAACAATAACAAGAAGAACAATAACAAGAAGAACAATAACAAGAAGAACAATAACAAGAAGAACAATAACAAGAAGAACAATAACAAGAAGAACAACAACAAGAACAAGAACAATAACAAGAAGAACAATAAGAACAATAACAAGAAGAACAATAACAAGAAGAACAAGAAGAACAACAACAAGAAGAATGACAACAACAAGAAGAATGACAAACACAACAAGAATGACAAGAAACACAAGAACAATTTAAAGAAAAACAAGAAGAACAAGAAGAAAAATGAGAAGAACAAGAAGAAGAAAAACAAGAAGAAGAAAAACAAGAAGAACAACAGGAACAAGAACAACAAGAACAAAAAGAACAACAAGAAGAAGATTTTCTCACCCTGTCCTCTGTAGCTGTAGTCTCTCAGTCAGACGTCGGTTGTCATTCTTCAATGTCTCACACTCCTCCCTCAACGTGACACACTCCTGCTTCAGTGTTTCTATGTCTCCTGAATACACAGGACAGGTACAGGAGTCAGCACAGGACCATCATACCCCAGGGTCGTGTTCATTAGGTACGACCCAGGAGAAAATGGTCTGACACAGAGTGAAATGGGGAGGTACTAGCAACACATCCTCCACAGGTTCAGCCACAGGTAAACACTTTGCCGGTTTACATAAAGTATCAACTCTGAGTCTATACTCATGTGGCCTACCCCTCAAAACTATTCATCCTGTTGTACATGCCCATGCACCTTATAAATAGTCAAGAGACACAATGAGAGACCCATAAAGACAAAGACCTGGTGTGTGTCTACCTAATGTCAGACTGGAATGTGACAGCTATAAACCTGTGACCCAAACCTAGGGGTGTAAAGTACTTAAGTAAAAATAATTTAAAGTACTACTGAAGTAGTTTTTTGGGTATCTGTACTTTACTTTACTATTTATATTTTTGACAACTTTTACTTATACTTCACTATATTCCTTAAGAAGTGTATTTACTTTTTACTTCATATATTTTTCTTAATACTCAAATGTGCTCATTACGTTCTGAATGCTTAACAGGACAGGAAAAGGTGTCATGTTTTGTCTTTCATCATGTCTTGTCCCTGTGCTTCCCTCTGCTGGTCTTATTAGGTTCTTTCCCTCTTTCTCTCTCTCTATCGTTCCGTTCCTGCTCCCAGCTGTTTCTCATTCTCCTAACGACCTCATTTACTCTTTCACACCTGTCCCCTATTTTGCCCTCTGATTAGAGTCCCTATTTCTCCCTCTGTTTTCCGCTTCTGTCCTTGTCGGATTCTTGTTTGATGTTTGCTGTTCCTGTGTCCTTGTTCCGCCCTGTCGTGTTCTTTGCCTTCTTCAGATGCTGCGTGTGAGCAGGTGTCTATGTCAGCTACGGCCAGTGCCTTCCTGAAGCGACCTGCAGTCTGTGGTCGCGTCTCCAGTCGTTCCTCTCTATTGACGAGAGGATTTCAGTTCCTGTTTTGGATTGACCATTGATAATATCCAGGAGAATCATTATTTGTTTATTACTGGAATAAAGACTCTGTTACTATTACGTCGCTTTTGGGTCCTCATTCACCAGCATAACAGAAGAATCCGACCAGGATGGACCCAGCGACTATGGATTCTCTCAACACTGCCGTCGAGTTCCAGGGAGCAATGCTCGGCAGACACGAGCAGGAATTGTTTGCTGCTCGTCATGCCGTTGAGACCCTGGCCGCTCAGGTTTCCGATCTCTCTGGACAGTTTCAGAGTCTTCATCTCGTGCCACCAGCTACTTCCTGGTCTTCCGAGTCTCCGGAACCTAGGGTTAATAACCCACCATGTTACTCTGGGCAGCCCACTGAGTGTCGCTCCTTTCTCACCCAGTGTGATATTGTGTTCTCTCTCCAGCCCAACACGTACTCAAGAGAGAGAGCTCGGATCGCTTACGTCATATCACTCCTTACTGGTCGGGCTCGGGAGTGGGGCACAGCTATCTGGGAGGCAAGGGCTGAGTGTTCTAACGATTATCAGAACTTTAAAGAGGAGATGATACGGGTTTTTGATCGTTCAGTTTTTGGGAAGGAGGCTTCCAGGGCCCTGGCTTCCCTATGTCAAGGTGATCGATCCATAACGGATTACTCTATAGAGTTTCGCACTCTTGCTGCCTCCAGTGACTGGAACGAGCCGGCGTTGCTCGCTCGTTTTCTGGAGGGACTTCACGCTGAGGTTAAGGATGAGATTCTCTCCCGGGAGGTTCCTTCCAGCGTGGACTCTTTGATTGCACTCGCCATCCGCATAGAACGACGGGTAGATCTTCGTCACCGAGCTCGTGGAAGAGAGCTCGCGTTAACGGTGTTTCCCCTCTCCGCATCTCAACCATCTCCTCCCACCGGCTCAGAGACTGAGCCCATGCAGCTGGGAGGTATTCGCATCTCGACTAAGGAGAGGGAACGGAGAATCACCAACCGCCTTTGCCTCTATTGCGGTTCTGCGGGACATTTTGTCATGTCATGTCCAGTAAAAGCCAGAGCTCATCAGTAAGCGGAGGGCTACTGGTGAGCGCTACTACTCCTGTCTCTCCATCAAGATCCTGTACTACCTTGTCGGTCCATCTACGCTGGACCGGTTCAGCTGCTTCCTGCAGTGCCTTGATAGACTCTGGGGCTGAGGGTTGTTTTATGGACGAAGCATGGGCTCGGAAACATGACATTCCTCTCAGACAGTTAGGGAAGCCCACGCCCATGTTCGCCTTAGATGGTAGTCTTCTCCCCAGTATCAGATGTGAGACACTACCTTTAACCCTCACAGTATCTGGTAACCACAGTGAGACCATTTCCTTTTTGATTTTTCGTTCACCTTTTACACCTGTTGTTTTGGGTCATCCCTGGCTAGTATGTCATAATCCTTCTATTGATTGGTCTAGTAATTCTATCCTATCCTGGAACGTTTCTTGTCATGTGAAGTGTTTAATGTCTGCTATCCCTCCTGTGTCTTCTGTCCCCTCTACTCAGGAGGAACCTGGTGATTTGACAGGAGTGCCGGAGGAATATCATGATCTGCGCACGGTCTTCAGTCGGTCCAGAGCCAGCTCCCTTCCTCCTCACCGGTCGTATGATTGTTGTATTGATCTCCTTCCGGGGACCACTCCCCCTCGGGGTAGACTATACTCTCTGTCGGCTCCCGAACGTAAGGCTCTCGAGGATTATCTGTCTGTTTCTCTCAACGCCGGTACCGTGGTGCCTTCTTCCTCTCCCGCCGGAGCGGGATTTTTCTTTGTTAAGAAGAAGGACGGTACTCTGCGCCCCTGCGTGGATTATCGAGGGCTGAATGACATAACGGTTAAGAATCGTTATCCGCTTCCCCTTATGTCGTCGGCCTTCGAGATTTTGCAGGGAGCCAGGTTCTTTACTAAGTTGGACCTTCGTAACGCTTACCATCTCGTACGCATCAGAGAGGGGGACGAGTGGAAAACGGCGTTTAATACTCCGTTAGGGCATTTTGAATACCGGGTTCTGCCGTTCGGTCTCGCTAATGCTCCAGCTGTCTTTCAGGCATTAGTTAATGATGTACTGAGAGACATGCTGAACATTTTTGTTTTCGTTTACCTTGACGATATCCTGATTTTTTCACCGTCACTCGAGATTCATGTTCAGCACGTTCGACGTGTACTCCAGCGCCTTTTAGAGAATTGTCTCTACGTGAAGGCTGAGAAGTGCGCCTTTCATGTCTCCTCTGTCACATTTCTCGGTTCTGTTATTTCCGCTGAAGGCATTCAGATGGATCCCGCTAAGGTCCAGGCTGTCAGCGATTGGCCCGTTCCTAAGTCACGTGTCGAGTTGCAGCGCTTTCTCGGTTTCGCTAATTTCTATCGGCGTTTCATTCGTAATTTCGGTCAAGTGGCTGCCCCTCTCACAGCTCTGACTTCTGTCAAGACTTGCTTTAAGTGGTCCGGTTCCGCCCAGGGAGCTTTTGATCTCCTCAAGAAGCGTTTTACATCCGCCCCTATCCTTGTTACTCCTGACGTCACTAAACAATTCATTGTCGAGGTTGACGCTTCAGAGGTGGGCGTGGGAGCCATTCTGTCTCAGCGCTTCCAGTCTGACGATAAGGTCCATCCTTGCGCTTACTTTTCTCATCGCCTGTCGCCATCGGAACGCAACTATGATGTGGGTAACCGCGAACTGCTCGCCATCCGCTTAGCCATAGGCGAATGGCGACAGTGGTTGGAGGGGGCGACCGTTCCTTTTGTCGTTTGGACTGACCATAAGAACCTTGAGTACATCCGTTCTGCCAAACGACTTAATGCACGTCAGGCTCGTTGGGCGTTGTTTTTCGCTCGTTTCGAGTTCGTGATTTCCTATCGTCCGGGAAATAAGAACACCAAGCCTGATGCCTTATCCCGTCTCTTTAGTTCTTCTGTGGCTTCTACCGACCCCGAGGGGATTCTCCCTGAAGGGCGTGTTGTCGGGTTGACTGTCTGGGGAATTGAGAGACAGGTAAAGCAAGCACTCACTCACACTGCGTCGCCGCGCGCTTGTCCTAGTAACCTTCTGTTCGTTCCTGTCTCTACTCGTCTGGCTGTTCTTCAGTGGGCTCACTCTGCCAAGTTAGCTGGCCATCCCGGCGTTCGGGGTACGCTTGCTTCTATTCGCCAGCGGTTTTGGTGGCCTACTCAGGAGCGGGACACGCGCCGTTTCGTGGCTGCTTGTTCGGACTGCGCGCAGACTAAGTCAGGTAACTCTCCTCCTGCCGGTCGTCTCAGACCGCTTCCCATTCCTTCTCGACCATGGTCTCACATCGCCTTAGACTTTATTACCGGTCTGCCTTCGTCTGCGGGGAAGACTGTGATTCTTACGGTTATCGATAGGTTCTCTAAGGCGGCACATTTCATTCCCCTCGCTAAGCTTCCTTCCGCTAAGGAGACGGCACAAATCATCATTGAGAATGTGTTCAGAATTCATGGCCTCCCGTTAGACGCCGTTTCAGACAGAGGTCCGCAATTCACGTCACAGTTTTGGAGGGAGTTCTGTCGTTTGATTGGTGCTTCTGTCAGTCTCTCTTCCGGGTTTCATCCCCAGTCTAACGGTCAAGCAGAAAGGGCCAATCAGTCGATTGGTCGCATATTACGCAGCCTTTCGTTTCGAAACCCTGCGTCTTGGGCAGAACAGCTCCCCTGGGCTGAGTACGCTCACAACTCGCTTCCTTCGTCTGCTACCGGGCTATCTCCGTTTCAGAGTAGTCTTGGGTACCAGCCTCCTCTGTTCTCGTCCCAGCTCGCCGAGTCCAGCGTTCCCTCCGCTCAGGCTTTTGTCCAACGTTGTGAGCGCACCTGGAGGAGGGTCAGGTCTGCACTTTGCCGTTACAGGGCGCAGACTGTGAGAGCCGCCAATAGACGTAGGATTAGGAGTCCTAGGTATTGTCGCGGTCAGAGAGTGTGGCTTTCCACTCGTAACCTTCCCCTTACGACAGCTTCTCGCAAGTTGACTCCGCGGTTCATTGGTCCGTTCCGTGTCTCTCAGGTCGTCAATCCTGTCGCTGTGCGACTGCTTCTTCCGCGACATCTTCGTCGCGTCCACCCTGTCTTCCATGTCTCTTGTGTCAAGCCTTTTCTTCGCGCCCCCGTTCGTCTTCCCCCCCCCCCCCCCGTCCTTGTCGAGGGCGCTCCTATTTACAAGGTACGAAAGATCATGGACATGCGTTCTCGGGGACGTGGTCACCAGTACTTAGTGGATTGGGAGGGTTACGGTCCTGAGGAGAGGAGTTGGGTTCCATCTCGGGACGTGCTGGACCGTTCGTTGATTGATGATTTCCTTCGTTGCCGCCAGGGTTCCTCCTCGAGTGCGCCAGGAGGCGCTCGGTGAGTGGGGGGGTACTGTCATGTTTTGTCTTTCATCATGTCTTGTCCCTGTGCTTCCCTCTGCTGGTCTTATTAGGTTCTTTCCCTCTTTCTCTCTCTCTATCGTTCCGTTCCTGCTCCCAGCTGTTTCTCATTCTCCTAACGACCTCATTTACTCTTTCACACCTGTCCCCTATTTTGCCCTCTGATTAGAGTCCCTATTTCTCCCTCTGTTTTCCGCTTCTGTCCTTGTCGGATTCTTGTTTGATGTTTGCTGTTCCTGTGTCCTTGTTCCGCCCTGTCGTGTTCTTTGCCTTCTTCAGATGCTGCGTGTGAGCAGGTGTCTATGTCAGCTACGGCCAGTGCCTTCCTGAAGCGACCTGCAGTCTGTGGTCGCGTCTCCAGTCGTTCCTCTCTATTGACGAGAGGATTTCAGTTCCTGTTTTGGATTGACCATTGATAATATCCAGGAGAATCATTATTTGTTTATTACTGGAATAAAGACTCTGTTACTATTACGTCGCTTTTGGGTCCTCATTCACCAGCATAACAAAAGGGCCCAATTCACACACTTCTCAAGTTAACCTCCCTGGTCATCCCTACTGCCTCTGATCTGGAGGATTCACTAAACACAAATGCTTTGTTTGTAAATGATGTCTGAGTGTTGGAGTGTTCCTCAGGCAATCAAAAATAAATACATAATAATAATGGTACCGTCTAGTTTGCTTAATATAAGGAATTTGAAATGATTTATACTTTTACTTTTGATACTTAAGTATATTTAAAACCAAATTATTTTAGACTTTTACTCAAGTAGTATTTTACTGGGTGACTTTCACTTTTACTTGAGTCATTTTCTATTAAGGCATCTTTACTTTTACTCAAGTTTGACAATAGGGGACTTTTTCCATCACTGCCCAAACCCTACCGACTCTGCCACACCTAGGCTGTGCTGTCTAGGCATCTATACTGATAACATTATGAAACCTATGCATCAGATGCTGGTTGTGATATTGCTGGTTGCATCATAGTTAGCAGAGGCAAACTGGCCATCTGGCATTTCAGGAAAATGCCAGACGGCTGGTCCATTTTTGCCCAGTGGGCCTGTATAACTTAGTTTTGTACGCAAACTGATGATTATCTAGCTAATAATGGGGGACTCAAGTAAAAGAAAAATGGGCCGGTGTGTTAGAAATGCCAGTTCCAATTTCTTGTCCCAGTCTGCCCCTGATGGTTAGCATCTCACTGTCGAACACATAAATCAAGGCTGGGGTTTAATAAAATGGGTTGAGGAAAAGGCTGCAGCATTACAAAAGTGTTTTACACCCCACCGCTTGCTCTCTCATAGTGAGCTGCAGGGGTGGTGGTGGTGGTGGGGGAGAGGGTGTGTGTTCGGGATACCAGAAAGGTGATGTCACACTGAGTTAGTCAGGGAATGAGGCATTGGGGGAGGCACGGTGACATCAGGGACTCTCTCCCAGTACATGACATCACTGCTGTGCTCTTGTAGAGAGGGTTAGGGTGTGACTCAGGGAAGGATGGCTTTACACAAGCTGTTTGCTGATGTTGCTTTGACCTGGCTGCTGGACATGAGATCAGTGAAATGTACTGTGATGACCTTCCCAGATTTCGTCTTGCCACGTGGTGATCTCCAGCTCCTACTTCTGTCTATCTCCTCTCCTCCCTCCTCTCTCTCTCCTGTCCTCCCTCTCCTCTCCCCACCTCCTCCCCTCTCTCCCACCTCTCCTCATTCCTCTCTCTCTCCTGTCCTCCCCCTCCTCTCCCCACCTCCTCCCCTCTCCCTCTCCCTCTCCTGTCCCTCCTCTCCTCTCCCCACCTCCTCCCCACCTCCTCCCCTCTCTCCCACCTCTCCTCCTCCACTCTCTCTCAGCTCCTCTCCTGTCCTCCTCCCCTCTCACCTCCTCTCCTTCTTCCCTTTCTCTCACTTCCTCTCCTCCTCTCCTCTCTCTCTCCTGTCCTTTCCTCCCCCTCCTCTCCCCACCACTTCCCCTAAAGCTCTCTCACCTTCTCTCCTCTCCTCCTCTCTCCTCTGACTCTTCATGCTGATCTCGGCACGGAGCGTGGTGATCTCCAGCTCGTACTCCTGTGTCTCCTCGTTGAGCCTCCCCAGCTCGGCCTGATGGCGACAAAGCTCCTCCTGTAGGGAGGCAATGTCGTTCTCCCTCTCAGCCGCCGACTCCTCCGCCGCCTGCTGCAGCAGTAGCACCTGTAATGAATTAATGAAAACATCAATCTCAGCAGCAGCACCTTCAACACAAGCAAGGAACAGTCACGAACTCACCATCCCTAGAACTCGCAGAGAACACATACATACTTCTGAAACTAGTAACGTAAAGCATCCTAAAGTAAAGTGGAATAGCTTAAAGTAAAGTGGAATAGCTCTTAAAGTAAAGTGGAATAGCTTAAAGTAAAGTGGAATAGCTCTTAAAGTAAAGTGGAATAGCTTAAAGTAAAGTGGAATAGCTCTTAAAGTAAAGTGGATAGCTCTTAAAGTAAAGTGGAATAGCTCTTAAAGTAAAGTGGAATAGCTCTTAAAGTAAAGTGGAATAGCTCTTAAAGTAAAGTGGAATAGCTCTTAAAGTAAAGTGGAATAGCTCTTAAAGTAAAGTGGAATAGCTTAAAGTAAAGTGGAATAGCTTAAAGTAAAGTGGAATAGCTCTTAAAGTAAAGTGGAATAGCTCTTAAAGTAAAGTGGAATAGCTTAAAGGAAAGTGGAATAGTTCTTAAAGTAAAGTGGAATAGCTCTTAAAGTAAAGTGGAATAGCTTAAAGTAAAGTGGAATAGCTCTTAAAGTAAAGTGGAATAGCTCTTAAAGTAAAGTGGAATAGCTCTTAAAGTAAAGTGGAATAGCTTAAAGTAAAGTGGAATAGCTCTTAAAGTAAAGTGGAATAGCTCTTAAAGTAAAGTGGAATAGCTCTTAAAGTAAAGTGGAATAGCTTAAAGTAAAGTGGAATAGCTCTTAAAGTAAAGTGGAATAGCTTAAAGGAAAGTGGAATAGTTCTTAAAGTAAAGTGGAATAGCTCTTAAAGTAAAGTGGAATAGCTTAAAGTAAAGTGGAATAGCTTAAAGTAAAGTGGAATAGCTCTTAAAGTAAAGTCACCTTAATGTGAAATATTACAAGGAAAGTAAAGTAAAGCAGCACCTCCTCCTGGGCCAGGCGTAGCTCCTCCTGGGCCTCAGTCAGTTCGCTCTTTTTCTCCTCCTCCAGAGAGTCAATCTCCTCCTGTACCGAACGCAACTGGGCTACAGGGGAGGACACACACAAACAAACAGGAACAGGGGTTTAGGTGGCTGTCGTTACGACAGTGTTTCTCAAAACTCTCCTTCGGGTACCTCGGCTGTTCCACTTGATCTATTTCCGATCTAGCACACCTGATTCAACTTATCAACAAATCATCAAACCCACACCTGATTCAACTATTCAACTAATCATCAAACAGACACCTGATTCAACTATTCATCAAACCCACATCTGATTCAACTAATCATCAAACCCACATCTGATTCAACTAATCATCAAACCTGATTCAACTGTTCATCAAACCTGATTCAACTAATCATCAAACCCATATCGTTACGACAGTGTTTCTCAAAACTCTCCTTCGGGTACCTCGGCTATTCCGCTTGATCTATTTCCGATCTAGCACACCTGATTCAACTTATCAACAAATCATCAAACCCACACCTGATTCAACTATTCAACTAATCATCAAACAGACACCTGATTCAACTATTCATCAAACCCACATCTGATTCAACTAATCATCAAACCCACATCTGATTCAACTAATCATCAAACCTGATTCAACTGTTCATCAAACCTGATTCAACTAATCATCAAACCCATATCGTTACGACAGTGTTTCTCAAAACTCTCCTTCGGGTACCTCGGCTGTTCCGCTTGATCTATTTCCGATCTAGCACACCTGATTCAACTTATCAACAAATCATCAAACCCACACCTGATTCAACTTATCAACAAATCATCAAACCCACACCTGATTCAACTATTCAACTAATCCTCAAATCCAAAACCTGATTCAACTATTCATCAAACACACACCTGATTCAACTAATCATCAAACCCACACCTGATTCAACTATTCATCAAACCTGATTCAACTAATCATCAA
>NC_052327.1:52916172-52926172 GCF_016432855.1 Salvelinus namaycush | reverse complement strand
AGAGGGGTGTGTGGGAGAAAGAGTGGAAGTCAGTGTGATAGCAGAAGCCTATAATAACAGAACTGTCAAAGTTGGTCACATTTTGTAGGTTGTAAAAGTCTAGTCCTGTTTGCTAGACAGGTGACATTTCTGAAGCATCTATGTTGGCCTTTATAAAGGGTTCAGGAAGGCTTCCATCCACCCCGCTGGTCTAGTTACTAAGCCTTGAGGTTTTATACCCATGTACAGTGACCATACAGTAGCAAATCACTCTACAGTGACATTCTATGCGAGGACCTAAGTTAGGACCTCCTCTCCACACCTCAGCCTTGATTTGGTGGTCACCATGGATACCTAGAGGCATGGAGAGGCCTCCCCGACGGGGAACAGCTGTAGTGGGTGGGGTGAAGCGGTGTATGTGTGTGTTTGTGTGCATGTGTGTCAGCAGTGGGCCTGAAGAACAGCTGAGCATGCCTGGTGGGTGGGGCCCAATGGGAGTATCCCAGACTTCCCGTCCCCAGCGAACGGGGAGTGATGACATCACAATGCGGTCTAGGACACCCCATCCCCTGAATGTGTCAGAGAGACAAGGGGGGGTCATAAGCCTGCCCCTCAAAATCCCAGTGACCTCTGTGACCAGGCCGCTGATAGGTTGAGAAGGTATTCAGGTCGCTAGGGGGACACCTGACAGCCCTTCTGCCTGTTCAGGTCAGAGCCTCCTGAGGCTCTATCCAAGGGGACATGTGTAACAGAATGGGTAGACAGAAGTGAGTTGGTGTTACAATTGTTGTTAGTGGTTGCTATGCGTTATATAGTCCTTTACTAAACTCAGCAATAAAAAGAAACGTCCTCTCACTGTCAACTGTGTTTATTTTCAGCAAACTTAACATGTGTAAGTATTTGTATGAACATAACAAGATTAAACAACTGAGACATAAACTGAACAAGTTCCACAGATATCTGACTAACAGAAATGGAATAATGTGTCCCTGAACAAAGGGGGGTCAAAATCAAAAGTAACAGTCAGTATCTGGTGTGGCCACCAGCTGCATTAAATACTGCAGTGCATCTCCTCCTCATGGACTGCACCAGATTTGCCAGTTCTTGCTGTGAGATGTCACCCGACTCTTCCACCAAGGCACCTGCAAGTTCCCAGACATTTCTGGGTGGAATTCTGGCCCAAGCCCTCACCCTCTGATCCAACAGGTCCCAGATGTGCTCAATGGGATTGAGATCCGAGCTATTCGCTGGCCATAGCAGAACACTGACATTCCTGTCTTGCAGGAAATCACGCACAGAACGAGCAGTATGGCTGGTGGCATTGTCATGCTGGAGGGTCATGTCAGGATGAGACTGCAGGAAGGGTACCACATGAGGGAGGAGGATGTCTTCCCTGTAACGCACAGCGTTGAGATTGCCTGCAATGATAACAAGCTCATTCCGATGATGCTGTGACACACCGCCCCAGACCATGACGGACCCTCCACCTCCAAATCGACCCCGCTCCAGAGTACAGGCCTCGGTGTAACGCTCATTCCTTCGACAATAAACGCGAATCCGACCATCACCCCTGGTGAGACAAAACCGCGACTCGTCAGTGAAGAGCACTTTTTGCCAGTCCTGTCTGGTTCAACGACGGTGGGTATGTGCCCATAGGCGACGTTGTTGCCGGTGATGTCTGGTGAAGGCCTGCCATACAACAGGCCTACAAGCCCTCAGCCAGCCTCTCTCAGCCTATTGTGGACAGTCTGAGCACTGATGGAGGGATTGTGCGTTCCTGGTGTAACTCGGGCAGTTGTTGTCGCCATCCTGTACCTGTCCTGCAGGTGTGATGTTCGGATGTACCGATCCTGTGCAGGTGTTGTTACACTTGGTCTGTCACTGCAAAAATTATCAGCTGTCCGTCCTGTCTCCCTGTTGAGCTGTCTTAGGCGTCTCACAGTGCGGACATTGCAATTTATTGCCCTGGCCACATCTACAGTCCTCATGCCTTGCAGCATTCCAAAGGCACATTCACGCAGATGAGCAGGGACCCTGGGCATCTTTCCTTTGGTGTTTTTCAGAGTCAGTAGAAAGGCCTCTTTAGTGTCCTAAGTTTTCATAACTGTGACCTTAATTGCCTACCATCTGTAAGTCACAGACCAGCCCAACTGGAAAGCCTGTCAGTCACAGACCAGCCCAACTGGAAAGCCTGTCAGTCACAGACCAGCCCAACTGGAGAGCCTGTCAGTCACAGACCAGCCCAACTGGAGAGCCTGTCAGTCACAGACCAGCCCAACTGGAGAGCCTGTCAGTCACAGACCAGCCCAACTGGAGAGCCTGTCAGTCACAGACCAGCCCAACTAGAAAGCCTGTCAGTCACAGACCAGCCCAACTGGAGAGCCTGTCAGTCACAGACCAGCCCAACTAGAGAGCCTGTCAGTCACAGACCAGCCCAACTGGAGAGCCTGTCAGACACAGACCAGCCCAACTGGAGAGCCTGTCAGACACAGACCAGCCCAACTGGAAAGCCTGTCAGACATGGACCCAGCCCAACTAGAAAGCCTATCAGTCACAGACCAGCCCAACTGGAGAGCCTGTCAGACACAGACCAGCCCAACTGGAGAGCCTGTCAGACACAGACCAGCCCAACTGGAAAGCCTGTCAGACATGGACCCAGCCCAACTAGAAAGCCTGTCAGTCACAGACCAGCCCAACTGGAAAGCCTGTCAGACACAGACCAGCCCAACTGGAGAGCCTGTCAGACACAGACCAGCCCAACTGGAAAGCCTGTCAGACATGGACCCAGCCCAACTAGAAAGCCTGTCAGTCACAGACCAGCCCAACTGGAAAGCCTGTCAGACACAGACCAGCCCAACTGGAGAGCCTGTCAGACACAGACCAGCCCAACTGGAAAGCCTGTCAGACACAGACCAGCCCAACTGGAAAGCCTGTCAGACATGGACCCAGCCCAACTAGAAAGCCTATCAGTCACAGACCAGCCCAACTGGAAAGCCTGTCAGACACAGACCAGCCCAACTGGAAAGCCTGTCAGACACAGACCAGCCCAACTGGAGAGCCTGTCAGACACAGACCAGCCCAACTGGAGAGCCTGTCAGACACAGACTAGCCCAACTGGAAAGCCTGTCAGACATGGACCCAGCCCAACTAGAAAGCCTATCAGTCACAGACCAGCCCAACTGGAGAGCCTGTCAGACACAGACCAGCCCAACTGGAGAGCCTGTCAGACACAGACCAGCCCAACTGGAGAGCCTGTCAGACACAGACCAGCCCAACTGGAAAGCCTGTCAGACATGGACCCAGCCCAACTAGAAAGCCTGTCAGTCACAGACCAGCCCAACTGGAAAGCCTGTCAGACACAGACCAGCCCAACTGGAGAGCCTGTCAGACACAGACCAGCCCAACTGGTAAGCCTGTCAGACATGGACCCAGCCCAACTAGAAAGCCTGTCAGTCACAGACCAGCCCAACTGGAAAGCCTGTCAGACACAGACCAGCCCAACTGGAGAGCCTGTCAGTCACAGACCAGCCCAACTGGAGAGCCTGTCAGTCACAGACCAGCCCAACTGGAGAGCCTGCCAGACACAGACCAGCCCAACTGGAGAGCCTGTCAGTCACAGACCAGCCCAACTGGAGAGCCTGCCAGACACAGACCAGCCCAACTGGAGAGCCTGTCAGTCACAGACCAGCCCAACTGGAGAGCCTGCCAGTCACAGACCAGCCCAACTGGAGAGCCTGTCAGTCACAGACCAGCCCAACTGGAGAGCCTGCCAGACACAGACCAGCCCAACTAGAAAGCCTGTCAGTCACAGACCAGCCCTCTGTACTAAGGTCTTAGTGTGTTCACTATGTCCTCTGTACTAAGGTCTTAGTGTGTTCACTATGTCCTCTGTACTAAGGTCTTAGTGTGTTCACTATGTCCTCAGTACTAAGGTCTTAGTGTGTTCACTATGTCCTCTGTACTAAGGTCTTAGTGTGTTCACTATGTCCTCTGTACTAAGGTCTCAGTGTGTTCACTATGTCCTCTGTACTAAGGTCTTAGTGTGTTCACTATGTCCTCAGTACTAAGGTCTTAGTGTGTTCACTATGTCCTCAGTACTAAGGTCTTAGTGTGTTCACTATGTCCTCAGTACTAAGGTCTTAGTGTGTTCACTATGTCCTCAGTACTCAGGTCTTAGTGTGTTCACTATGTCCTCAGTACTAAGGTCTTAGTGTGTTCACTATGTCCTCAGTACTCAGGTCTTAGTGTGTTCACTATGTCCTCAGTACTAAGGTCTTAGTGTGTTCACTATGTCCTCAGTACTAAGGTCTTAGTGTGTTCACTATGTCATCAGTACTAAGGTCTTAGTGTGTTCACTATGTCCTCTGTACTAAGGTCTTAGTGTGTTCACTATGTCCTCAGTACTCAGGTCTTAGTGTGTTCACTATGTCCTCAGTACTAAGGTTTTAGTGTGTTCACTATGTCCTCTGTACTAAGGTCTTAGTGTGTTCACTATGTCCTCTGTACTAAGGTCTTAGTGTGTTCACTATGTCCTCAGTACTAAGGTCTTAGTGTGTTCATTATGTCCTCAGTACTTAGGTCTTAGTGTGTTCACTATGTCATCAGTACTAAGGTCTTAGTGTGTTCACTATGTCCTCTGTACTAAGGTCTTAGTGTGTTCACTATGTCCTCAGTACTAAGGTCTTAGTGTGTTCACTATGTCCTCTGTACTAAGGTCTTGGTGTGTTCACTATGTCCTCTGTACTAAGGTCTTAGTGTGTTCACTATGTCCTCTGTACTAAGGTCTTAGTGTGTTCATTATGTCCTCAGTACTTAGGTCTTAGTGTGTTCACTATGTCCTCTGTACTAAGGTCTTAGTGTGTTCACTATGTCCTCAGTACTTAGGTCTTAGTGTGTTCACTATGTCCTCAGTACTAAGGTCTTAGTGTGTTCACTATGTCCTCAGTACTCAGGTCTTAGTGTGTTCATTATTTCCTCAGTACTCAGGTCTTAGTGTGTTCATTATTTCCTCAGTACTCAGGTCTTAGTGTGTTCACTATGTCCTCTGTACTAAGGTCTTAGTGTGTTCATTATGTCCTCAGTCAGTCTTAGTCAGTTTGACTAGCTCATCATTTCCAGAATGATGATGCAGCTCTCTATTCAGGGACTATGAGGAACTGATCCTGTCTGAGATAAACATTTACAAAGAACCGAGGACAGACCTAGAGACTAGTCTGTCACTGGAGATCTCAGGGGAGATAACGGGAACGTAGCATGACACTGCTAATGCACCACAGATAACTAGCTAGCGGTTTCACGTGGACTTCTCGCTTACCCTGCAGCTCGTGGAAAGCCTCCTGGTGTTTGTTGGATATCTCCCTGGCCCCTTCTAACTCCAGGAGGAGCTGCAGCACCTGACTCCTCAACTCCTCCAGCTCCTGCTCCTCAGACAGAGGCTCCAGCTGCTCCCTCCTACCCTTCTCCTCCTCCTAGTGATATATACATTGTTATAAACTCGGTGGTTCGAGCCCTGAATGCTGATTGGTTGAAAGCCATGGTATATCAGACCGTATACCACGGGTATGACAAAACATTTATATTTACTGCTTTAATTACGTTGGTAACCAGTTTATAATAGCAATAAGGCACCTCAGGTGTATGTGATATACGGCCAATATACCACGGCTAAGGGCTGTTCGTTTTGCACGACGCAACGCGGAGTGCCTTGATACAGCTCTTAGCCGTGGTACCCTCTCGAGCCTTATTGGTTAATTAGATAGGTAAGAAGTAAGTAAGCCTTGTCTGAGCTAGAAAGACCCATAGTTAGACAGGTACTTTGTTAATCCCTGAGGAGAAATGTCCTTTAAAAAAAGCAGCAGATTAAAAACAAGGGTAAAAGATATACATGAAATATACATGAAATATACATTAAGATATAGATTAAAACAAGAGTAAAATATATACAGTACAAGGCAAAAAACTGGACACAAAGTCAAGAGCCATAAAGTGTTATAAACATGCCAGATGATTATAAACCACCAAAATATAACATCAATGAATACCATCCTAAGACAGCATCAATAAATAAAATCGCTCCTCTACCTCCTCCTCCTTCATTTCCACCTCTACGTCCTCCTCCACCTCCTCTACCTCCACCTCCTCCTCCTTCTTCTCCTCCTTCTCTACCTCCTCCTCCTCCTCCTCTACCTCCTCCTCCTCTACCTCCTCCTTCTTCTCCTCCACCTCTACGTCCTCCTCCACCTCCTCTACCTCCACCTCCTCCTCCTCCTCCTCCTCCTCTACCTCCTCCTCTACCTCCTCCTTCTTCTCCTCCTCCTCTACCTCCTCACCCTCCTCCTCCTCTACCTCCTCCTCCTCCGCATCTACCTCCTCCATCTCTACCTCCTCCTCCACCTCCTCCCCCTCCTCCTCTACCTCCTCCTCCTCCTCCTTCTTCTCCTCCTTCTCTACCTCCTCCTCCACCTCCTCCCCCTCCTCCTCTACCTCCTTCTCCTTCTTCTCCTCCTCCTCCTCTACCTCCTCTTCCTTCTCCTCTCCTCCTCCTCCTCCTCTACCTCAACCTCCTCCTCCTCCTCTACTCCTCCTCTACCTCCTCCTCCTCCTGATATCTGTCCATCATGTCCTTTTCGTTATTCTCCTCCAGCAGTCCTCTCTCCTTGGCGGTGATCTCGTTGTCCATATTGGGGCTCAGACTGGGGCTGCTATGTGGTTTCAGATCTTCACAGGGCTCATCTGAGAAGGAAAGAATACAGAATTATAGATGGTTCAAAACATATAGTCTACCATGGAAACACAACACCTCTTCAGACCACTCAGCTATAAATTCTCAAGTGCTTTTTATTTTAAGAGCCAGTTTCCCAGACACAGATTGGACTAAAAAGCACTTTGTATGAAGAATCTCCATTGTTTTTTAGTCAGGGAGTATCTACAGGCTTTATCTAATCTTGCTCCTGGAAACCAGCCCCAAGGCTATTATCTTATGTTTACTTTCACAAAAACTGCTTCAGAGATGTCTCTGGGCATGTGCAGCATACAAGAGCGCCATCTAGTGAAACTACTCATACAGTGCAACAGAAATCCATGGCTCAACGTCTGTTTTCACAGAGCATGTAGTTTGTTCATACTGACACAAATGGTATAATGCAGGAGGACAAATAACACATTTTTTTATCATTAATACATAATTTTAAAGTTTTTTCATCATTTGTAAATAACTATTTTACTAACCTTTACAAATGTGGGAGTTATGATTAATACCTGGTGAGCAAACTTTGCAAATTCCATAAAACGTTTATTACTGAACGTTATTGGAATGTGGTTTTTGTTAAGAATCTGGATGTAACATTGGTCAGGAAGAAATGTCATTATACAAGATAGAGCTCCAATGTAGTGCTCTTTGAGCTCCAATGTAGTGCACTTAGAGCTCCAATGTAGTGCACTTAGAGCTCCAATGTAGTGCACTTAGAGCTCCAATGTAGTGCACTTAGAGCTCCAATGTAGTGCTCTTAGAGCTCCAATGTAGTGCACTTAGAGCTCCAATGTAGTGCACTTAGAGCTCCAATGTAGTGCACTTAGAGCTCCAATGTAGTGCACTTAGAGCTCCAATGTAGTGCTCTTAGAGCTCCAATGTAGTGCTCTTAGAGCTCCAATGTAGTGCACTTATAGCTCCAATGTAGTGCTCTTAGAGCTCCAATATAGTGCTCTTAGAGCTCCAATGTAGTGCACTTAAAGCTCCAATGTAGTGCACTGACATTTATTAAACAAGACAACAAGTCAACCTCTCAACCTGCTTACAAAGCTTTCTGAATACAAAGAACCAGCGGGATTTATAAATTCAGTCACATGGAATTAATTCACAAAGACACCCATCCATGTCAGCGTTGGAAACATTGTAGCCTAGCTAGCGAACATAGCTGAGAATTTCTCCCTCTCTCCAGAAGGTGGGGTTGAGTAAGCTACGGTCATGATTGTTTTGCTGCTCCTGAGACCCAAACATTGATCTTTTAATAAAAGCTCAGGTGATACAAGATAGCAAAACAGTGACATTCCCCCTTTTCTCTATGTAGTGGACCTTCTTTTCTTCCTGCTAAAAGAAAAACATTCATTGAGCTAGTGATTGGCTACAATCAAGACAGCGGAGAGAGGGAGGGAGGGAGGGAGGGAGGGAGGGAGGGAGGGAGGGAGGGAGGGAGGGAGGGAGGGAGGGAGGGAGGGTCAGCATGTCTAAGAAGTTACAGTGAGTCACCGCTCAGCGATGTGCCTCAGTATCATAACACCACACTGAAATAACACCCCGTTCACACACTGAAATAACACCCCTCTGAAACTACTGTTCTGACTAGAGACACTGAAATGTGATAAAACACCACCAACTCACAACAGCTGTTCTTACCGTCAACATTGTTTCAGTGATCTACTGAACTAAGACCAACTTGAGGCAAACCCAAACGCTTAGAAATGAACGCTACCATGTCAACGCATGGGGATTGTCCTTCAGGCAGCCTAGGATAGCTTATCAGGAAAAAGGAATATTTATCATTACTACAGATTGACATTATCCCACACACACACACACACACACACACACACACACACACACACACACACACACACACACACACACACACACACACACACACACACAGTATTAAATCACTCCAATATTGAGAGAGAGAGAGAGAGAGAGAGAGAGAGAGAGAGAGAGAGAGAGAGAGAGAGAGAGAGAGAGAGAGAGAGAGAGAGTGAGAGAGAGAGAAAGAAAGAGAGAGAGAGAGAGAGGGAGAGAGAGAGGGAAAGAGAGAGAGACAGAGAGACAGAGAGAGAGAGAGAGAGAGAGAGAGAGAGAGAGAGAGAGAGAGAGAGAGAGAGAGAGAGAGAGAGAGAGAGAGAGAGAGGAGAACATTAACTAACAGATCTAGTTAATTGGTAGTGACGTTTACATGTTCTACAGTAGCCCAGAGGGCCCAATCTCACAGCTCAGGGGAAACATGTACCCCTCATGACATGTTCCCTATACCATCACAGTAAGTATAGAGCTATACTACATTCATATTCATGTGACTTCACCGGAAGGCTAAACAAAACAAATGCTACTCGTAATATTGTAATACCACCTCCCGGGTGGCGCAGTGGTCTAGGGCACTGCATCGCAGTGCTAGCTGCGCCACCAGAGTCTCTGGGTTCACGCCCAGGCTCTGTCGCAGCCGGCCGCAACCGGGAGGTCCGTGGGGCGACGCACAATTGGCATAGCGTCGTCCGGGTTAGGGAGGGTTTGGCCGGTAGGGATATCCTTGTCTCAGTATGTAAAAAAAAAAAAAAAATGTAATAAAATGTATGCACTCTACTGTAAGTCGCTCTGGATAAGAGCGTCTGCAAAATGACTAAAATGTAAATGTAATTGCTCATGCATCTAAAAAGTCAGCTTTTTAGCTTGTTAGCTTATTAAGGCCTGCAAGGGTTTTGGTGCATGTGCGTTGGGTGAGAGTGTCTCATTAAAGTTTGATGCTGTTGTAATGAGTTAGTAATGAAGAGGAGTAAAAGAGGAAGGAGAGAGAGAGCATCAGTCATATCCTGTCCCACTGGTACCTAGCTAGCTAAAATACACTTGCTAAGTATTTATATATGAAACTAGGGCCAGGGATTCTATCCGATCACGTACAGTTGAAGTCGGAAGTTTACATATACCTTAGACAAATACATTTAAACTCAGTTTTTCACAATTCCTGACATTTAATCCTAGTAAAAATTCCCTGTCTTAGGTCAGTTAGGATCACCACTTTATTTTAAGAATGTGAAATGTCAGAATAATAGTTGAGAGAATGATTTATTTCAGCTTTTATTTATTTCATCACATTCCCAGTGGGTCAGAAGTTTACATACACTCAATTAGTATTTGCTAGCATTGCCTTTAAATTGTTTAACTTGGGTCAAACGCTTTGGGTAGCCTTCCACAAGCTTCCCACATTAAGTTGGGTGAATTTTGGCCCGTTCCTCCTGACAGAGCTGGTGTAACTGAGTCAGG
>NC_052327.1:52903672-52911172 GCF_016432855.1 Salvelinus namaycush | reverse complement strand
TCCTTTGTAGTTTTGCATAGTTTTCACTCAGTCATGTTCACACACACATATTCACGCATCCCTGCACTTTACATACACCTTACATTATGATACTTCCACACCTCATTCCTTTTTCTTAGTTTAAAGTTAATAGTTTGGTTTATAATAAAGAACATTTTTAATTGGCCTATACCTGTTGTTCGTGTCCCCACATTTTTGTCACAGGCTATGAGCCGGCCTGTGACAAATGTCACTCTGAGATATATGTATATATATTCTTAATCCATTCATTACTTATATTTAGGTGTATTTTGGAGTATATGTTGTGAAACTGTTAGATATTACATGTTAGATATTACTGCACTGTCGGAGCTAGAAGCACAAGCATTTCACTACACTCGCAATAACATCTGCTAAACACGTGTATGTGACCAAATTGATTTGATTTGAAAGAGAGCGAGAGAGAGAGAGAGAGAGAGAGAGAGAGAGAGACCCGAGAGAACGATAACTAATGTTACAGAGTCTTATGAGGTAATGTTATTGCCACTGCGTTTATTATTCAAGTCACTCAAACCCCAGAGGAAAGAAAGATAGAGGGAAACAAAAGCCAAGCAGAGTGAGAGTTGGACAGATTTAATGAGTCGCTGTGTGATTTAAATGGAGAATCCGTGTCTGCTCTTTTACAGGGAAACTGGGAAAGTAGGTCAGAGGGATAGAAATATTGCAGAATGGGCCTCATTATTTGAGGATGCATAAAAGTGTGTGTAGGGGTGTGTGTGTGTAGGGGTGTGTGTGTGTGTGTGTGTGTGTGTGTGTGTGCGTGCGTGCGTGCGTGCGTGCGTGCGTGCGTGCGTGTGTGTGTTGCTTGCGTGTATACGCAGCAACATCTCACGGTTTTACAAATTTCACTTCTGATTCTGCCTTTTATTCACGTTTTTCCAAACGTCAAATTTCAAAGTGTTTTTGATACCCTGGGTTGCTCCTCCTGCCCCGCATCCTTACGAATGATTAAAGGTTAAGGGTCAACTGTTAAGGTTTGGGAAAGGGTAAAAAACAAGAACGGATCCAGAGTCATGGGATTACACCATCCACCACCCCCATACACATCAACCATCCACCACCCCCATACACATCAACCATCCACCACCCCATACACATCAACCATCCACCACCCCCATACACATCAACCATCCACCACCCCCATACACATCAACCATCCCCCCCCCCATACACATCAACCATCCACCCCCCCCATACACATCAACCATCCACCCCCCCATACACATGAACCATCAACCATCCACCACCCCCATACACATCAACCATCCACCACCCCCATACACATCAACCATCCACCACCCCATACACATCAACCATCCACCACCCCATACACATCAACCATCCACCACCCCATACACATCAACCATCCACCACCCCCATACACATCAACCATCCACCACCCCCATACACATCAACCATCCACCACCCCCATACACATCAACCATCCACCACCCCCATACACATCAACCATCCACCACCCCCATACACATCAACCATCCACCACCCCCATACACATCAACCATCCCCATACACATCAACCATCCACCACCCCCATACACATCAACCATCCACCACCCCCATACACATCAACCATCCCCCCCCCATACACATCAACCATCCACCCCCCCCCATACACATCAACCATCCACCCCCCCATACACATGAACCATCAACCATCCACCACCCCCATACACATCAACCATCCACCACCCCCATACACATCAACCATCCACCCCCCCATACACATCAACCATCCACCACCCCCATACACATCAACCATCCACCACCCCATACATATCAACCATCCACCACCCCCATACACATCAACCATCCACCACCCCCATACACATCAACCATCCACCACCCCCATACACATCAACCATCCACCACCCCCATACACATCAACCATCCACCCCCCCATACACATGAACCATCAACCATCCACCACCCCCATACACATCAACCATCCACCACCCCCATACACATCAACCATCCACCACCCCCATACACATCAACCATCCACCACCCCCATACACATCAACCATCCACCACCCCCATACACATCAACCATCCACCACCCCCATACACATCGGCCTAGCAAAACCCAAATGCTTACTTGATATTATTAGTGCTCACTGTTGCCCCTAGTGGCCAGTTTTGAAGGCTTTTCCCGACGACCTCAGGAAATGGACAGACGTCTAATTTCAAAGTCAATCTTGAGCGATCTGGCTGTGTCTAAGTGTGTGCGTGTGTCTTTTCTATTCATCTGTTCTGCAGGGATGTGAAAAGCAGAGAGAACAAAGCAGAGATGTGGGAATATGAGAAATCAGCAGGTCCCAGTCACCATTCTCTAGCTCTACTTCTTTTAATTGTGGGGGAGTTAGGGAGTACCATTACATAAAAGCTGCCAAACATCTTAAATGAAGGACTGTAAAAGAAGAAAGAGAACGATACAGAGAGAGAGGGAGAGGGAGAGATAAAGAGAGAAAGAGAGAGAGAGAGAGAGCAAGAGAGAGAGAAAGAGATAAAGAGAGAGAGAAAGAGAGAGAAAGAGAGAGAAAGAGAGCGAGAGAGAAAGAGAAAGCGAGAGAGAGGAAGAGAGAGAGAGAGAAAGAGAGAGAGAGAAAGAGAGCGAGAGAGAAGAGAGAGAGAGAGAGAGAAAGAGAGAGAGAGAGAGAGAGCGAGAGAGAAAGAGAAAGAGAGAGAGAGAGAGATAGAGCGAGAGAGAGAAAGAAGGAGAGAGAGAGAGAGAGAGAGAGAGAGAGAGAGAGAGAGAAAGAGAGAGAAAGAGGGAGAGATGAGTAGTCGATCAAGCAAGGAGATAGAGAGAGAGAGAAAGAGATAAAGAGAGATGGAGAGAGAGCAAGAGAGAGAGAAAGAGATAAAGAGAGATAGAGAGAGAGAGAGAGAGAGAGAGAGAGAGAGTGAAAGAGAGAGAGAGTGAAAGAGAGAGCGAGAGAAAGAGAGCGAGAGAGCAAGAGAGAGAGAGAAAGAGAGAAGGAGAGAGAGAGAGAGAGAGAGAAAGAGAGCGAGAGAGCAAGAGAGAGAGAGAAAGAGAAAAGGAGAGAGAGAGAGAGAGAGAGAGAGAGAGAGAGAGAGAGAGAGAGAGAGAGAGAGCGAGAGATAGAGAGAGAGAGAGAGAGAGAGAGAGAGAGAGAGAGAGAGAGAGAGAGAGAGAGAGAGAGAGAGAAAGAGAGAGGGAAGGAGAAAGAGAATGACGAGTCTTAAGCACCACAGACGCCACATTGAATGTTGATCTGCCTTTCGTCTGCCGGTCGTCTGGTGTGCTGTGTTTTAAGGACCACCCTCTCGCTGGTGGATGTCTGACTACTGAATGATTCTACATGTAAAATCAGTTTGCACTCAATTTGCAAATTACAGC
This sequence comes from Salvelinus namaycush, assembly GCF_016432855.1. NCBI lineage: Eukaryota > Metazoa > Chordata > Actinopteri > Salmoniformes > Salmonidae > Salvelinus > Salvelinus namaycush. Next base: position 52,907,751 of record NC_052327.1, on the reverse strand, counting down.
AAAGGCACTCTGTTCAGAGGTGCTAAGTACTCTCGGCTGGCAAACACTACTGGTGTGCCTGGGCCTTTAAATCAAAATCAAATCCAATTTTATTTTTCACTTGCTTCATAAACAACAGGTGTAGACGAACAGTGAAATGGTTACTTACGAGGCCCTTCACCAACAATACAGAGAGAAACAAAATAGAGAAATATTAGAAAAATAATAACACTTAATAATAAAAATAACAACAAATACACGCGAGCCAGTTTTCCCCAACTAAGATGCCACCAACTTCCTGTGGTAGATATGTACATATAGGTAAGGATAGAGTGACTAAGAAACGGGATAGATAAACAGTAGCAGCAGCGCATGTGATGAATCAAAAAAAGTTACTGCAACAAACATTCAACGCAGATAGTCCGGGTAGTTATTTGGTTAACTATTTAACTAACTATTTAGCAGTCTTTTGGCTATGGGGTAGAAGCTGTTCAGGGTCCTGTTTGTTCCAGACTTGGTACATACAGTGGGGCAAAAAAGTATTTAGTCAGACACCAATTGCAAGTTCTCCCACTTAAAAAGATGAGAGAGGCCTGTAATTTTCATCATAGGTACACTTCAACTATGACAGACAAAATGAGAAAGAAAATTCCAGAAAATCACATTGTAGGATTTTTAATGAATTTATTTGCAAATTATGGTGGAAAATAAGTATTTGGTCACCTAGAAACAAGCAAGATTTCTGGCTCTCACAGACCTGTAACTTCTTCTTTAAGAGGCTCCTCTGTCCTCCACTCGTTACCTGTATTAATGGCACCTGTTTGAACTTGTTATCAGTATAAAAGACACCTGTCCACAACCTCAAACAGTCACACTCCAAACTCCACTATGGCCAAGACCAAAGAGCTGTCAAAGGACACCAGAAACAAAATTGTAGACCTGCACCAGGCTGGGAAGACTGAATCTGCAATAGGTAAGCCGCTTGGTTTGAAGAAATCAACTGTGGGAGCAATTATTAGGAAATGGAAGACATACAAGACCACTGATAATCTCCCTCGATCTGGGGCTCCACGCAAGATCTCACCCCGTGGGGTCAAAATGATCACAAGAACGGTGAGCAAAAATCCCAGAACCACACGGGGGGACCTAGTGAATGACCTGCAGAGAGCTGGGACCAAAGTAACAAAGCCTACCATCAGTAACACACTACGCCGCCAGGGACTCAAATCCTGCAGTGCCAGACGTGTCCCCCTGCTTAAGCCAGTACATGTCCAGGCCCGTCTGAAGTTTGCTAGAGAGCATTTGGATGATCCAGAAGAAGATTGGGAGAATGTCATATGGTCAGATGAAACCAAAATAGAACTTTTTGGTAAAAACTCAACTCGTCGTGTTTGGAGGACAAAGAATGCTGAGTTGCATCCAAAGAACACCATACCTACTGTGAAGCATGGGGGTGGAAACATCATGCTTTGGGGCTGTTTTTCTGCAAAGGGACCAGGACGACTGATCCGTGTAAAGGACAGAATGAATGGGGCCATGTATCGTGAGATTTTGAGTGAAAACCTCCTTCCATCAGCAAGGGCATTGAAGATGAAACGTGGCTGGGTCTTTCAGCATGACAATGATCCCAAACACACCGCCCGGGAAACGAAGGAGTGGCTTCGTAAGAAGCATTTCAAGGTCCTGGAGTGGCCTAGCCAGTCTCCAGATCTCAACCCCATAGAAAATCTTTGGAGGGAGTTGAAAGTCTGTGTTGCCCAGCAACAGCCCCAAAATATCACTGCTCTAGAGGAGATCTGCATGGAGGAATGGGCCAAAATACCAGCAACAGTGTGTGAAAACCTTGTGAAGACTTACAGAAAACGTTTGACCTCTGTCATTGCCAACAAAGGGTATATAACAAAGTATTGAGATAAACTTTTGTTATTGACCAAATACTTATTTTCCACCATAATTTGCAAATAAATTCATTAAAAATCCTACAATGTGATTTTCTGGATTTTCTTTTCTCATTTTGTCTGTCATAGTTGAAGTGTACCTATGATGAAAATTACAGGCCTCTGTCATCTGTTTAAGTGGGAGAACTTGCACAATTGGTGGCTGACTAAATACTTTTTTGCCCCACTGTAGGTACCGGTTGCTGTGCGGTAGCAGAGAGAACATTATTTGTTGACGTGGGTGGCTGGAGTCTTTGAACATTTTTAGGGCCTTCCTCTGACACCGCCTGGTATGGAGGTCCTGGATGGCAGGGAGCTCAGCCCCAGTGATGTACTGGGCTGTACCCACTACCCTCTGTAGCGCCTTGTGGTCGGATGCCAAGCAGTTGCCATACCAAGCGGGGATGCAGCCAGTCAAAATGCTTTCAATTGTGCAGCTGTAGATCTTTTTGAGAATCTGACGGTCTGACAAGCCCTTAACCAACAGTGCAGTTCACATCGGCTACGGAGAACGTGATCACACAGTTACCCAGAACAGCTGGTGCTCTCATGTATGGTTCAGTGTTGCTTGTATCGAAGCGAGCATAGAAGCATAGAAGGCATTTTGCTCGTCTGGTAGGCTTGCGTCACTGGGCAGCTCATGACTAGGTTTCCCTTTGTAATCCGTGATAGTTTTTAGGCCCTGCCAAATCCGACGAGCGTCAGAGCCGGCATAGTAGGATTCAATCTTAGTCGTGTATTGACTCTTTGCCTGTTTGATGGCTCGTCAGAGGTCATAGCGTGATTTCTTATAAGCATCCAGATAAGTGTCCCTTTCCTTGAAAGCGGCAGCTCTAGCCTTTAGCTAGCAGATGTTGCCTGTAATCCATGGCTTCTGGTGGGGTATGTACGTATAGTCACTGTGGGGACAACGTCATCAATGCACTTATTAATGAAGCCTGTTACTGATACGCTAAACTCCTCAATGCCATCGGATGAATCCCGGAACATTTTCCAGTCTGTGCTAGTGAAACAGTCCTCTAGCTTACCATCCGCTTCATCAGAAGCTTTCGTATTAAACACATCACATTTCTGTTTAAATTTTTGGCTGTAAGCGGGAATCGGGAGGCTAGAGCTATGGCCAGATTTGCCAAATGGAGGGTGAGGGAGAGCTTTGTACGTTTATTACGTTTATGTGTGTGGCGTAAAGGTGATCCAGAGTTCTGTCACCTCTAGCTGCACAGGTGACATGCTGGTAGAAATGAGGTAAACGGATTTCAGTTTCCCTGCATTAAAATCACCGGCCACTAGGAGCATTATACAGCTGGTTGAGTGCAGTCTTAGTGCCAGCATCGGTTTGTGGTGGTAAATAGACAGCTACGAAAAATATAGATGAAAACTCTCTTGGTAAATAGTGTGGTCTAAAGCTTATCATGAGGTATTGTAACTCAAGTGAGTAGAACCTTGAGACTTCCTTTAATATTAGAGACCAGCTGTTGTTAACGAAGAGATACAAACCTCCCCCCTTGTGCTTACCTGAAGCTGCCGTTCGGTACTACCAATGCAATACAAAAACCAACTAGATTTACAGTACCAGTCAAAAGTTTGGACACACCTACTCATTCAAGGGTTTATCTTTATTTTTACTTTTTTTTCTACATTGTAGAATAATAGTGAAGACATCAAAACTATGAAATAACACACATGGAATCATGTAGTAACCAAAAAAGTGATTCTTCAAAGTAGCCACCCTTTGCCTTGATGACAGCTTTACACACTCTTGACATTCTCTCAACCAGCTTCATGAGGTAGTCACCTGGATTGCTTTTCCAACAGTCTTGAAGGAGTTCCAACATATGCTGAGCACTTGTTGGCTGCTTTTCCTTCACTCTGCGGTTCAACTCATCCTAAACCATCTCAATTGGGTTGAGGTCGGGTGATTGTGGAGGCCAGGTCATCTGATGCAGCGCTCCATCACTCTCCTTCTTGGTCAAATTGCCCTTACAAAGCCTGGAGGCTTTGTTTTGGGTTATTGTCCTGTTGAAAAACATATGATAGTCCCACTAAGCGCAAACCAGATGGGATGGCGTATCGCTGCAGAATGCTGTGGTAACCATGCTGGTACAAGTATGCCATGAATTCTAACTAAGTCACAGACAGTGTTACCAGGAAAGCACTCCCACA
>NC_052327.1:52856172-52898672 GCF_016432855.1 Salvelinus namaycush | reverse complement strand
CCCGTGGGATACAGTCTGATATACCATGGCTTTCAGCCAATCAGCATTCAGGGCTCGAACCACCCAGTTTATAGTAAATACTATATCACTGTTATCGTGCTGCTCTACTCCGTTTCATGTGACAGTTGAAGAGAGTCGTTGCACATTTACAATACATGTATATTTGAGTTGTTTAGCAGACGCTCTCATGCAGAGTGACTCAAATCAGTAGTACGCATGAAGCTTCGGGCTGCATACCAGCAGTCTGACACGGCCTCTTTAGGTCAAATAAGTTTCAAAATAGAATGGGTTTTTTGTTGTGTGGTTTCATTATTTCTCATAACAGTCCACATACGCTTTACAGATCCTACAGCTTCTGATAAATGTTACAACTGAAAAAACATGACTATTTACAGTAGCCTAACATCAAATCAAATCAAATGAATCACATCAAATCAAATGAATCACATCAAATCAAATGAATCACATCGAATCAAATCAAATCAAATCAAATGAATCACATCACATCAAATCAAATGAATCACATCGAATCAAATCAAATCAAATGAATCACATCACATCAAATCAAATGAATCACATCAAATCAAATCAAATCAAATGAATCACATCACATCAAATCAAATGAATCACATCAAATCAAATGAATCACATCGAATCAAATCAAATCAAATGAATCACATCACATCAAATCAAATGAATCACATCGAATCAAATCAAATCAAATGAATCACATCACATCAAATCAAATGAATCACATCAAATCAAATGAATCATATCGAATCACATCAAATCAAATGAATCACATCAAATCAAATGAATTATATCGAATCACATCAAATCAAATGAATCACATCGAATCAAATGAATCACATCAAATCAAATGAATCATATTGAATCACATCAAATCAAATGTATCAAATCAAATGAATCATATCGATTCACATCAAATCAAATGAATCACATCAAATCAAATGAATCACATCAAATGAATCACATCAAATCAAACGAATCACATCAAATCAAATGAATCACATCAAATCAAATGAATCACATCAAATCCAATGAATCACATCAAATCAAATGAATCATATCGAATCACATCAAATCAAATTAATCACATCAAATCAAATTAATCACATCAAATCCCAGTCATTGTCCATTCACTTGTAAATACTGACAATATACACTTCTGTAACATGCTATACTATTACCCGTCCATTCAAACGTGATGCTGTAACAACACATTGCATCAAATCACAGTCATAGTTAATAATTGACCATTCACTTCTACTAATGGCCATGCTATCCCCAGTTTAAAACCCCTGGCCATGTTATCCCCAGTTTAAAACCCTGGCCTTGCTATCCCCTATATTCCCATCCATTCATACCTGATGCTGTGATTTCTCCATTAAATCTCCTGTAATCCCATAGCACACAGTAACTTCCACTCTGTCCAATCTCTACTCTGTCCAATCTCCACTCTGTCCAATCTCCACTCTGTCCAATCTCCACTCTGCAGTCTCTCCACTCTGCAGTCCTGAAGCCTGACAACTCAGAGATGGAATATAGCTCTCTTTTATCTGACACAAGAAGAACAGACTATCTCTCTCCTCCTCCTCTTCCCTCTCCTCAAACCACCTGATCACTTGTCCTTTCTCCTCCTCCTCCTCAGTTCAACAGTTCGTCCCTGTCTACTGAACTTTCTCTGTGTTCCTCTGAGTCTACACTTACCACTGACCTATACAAACAAAGCAAGTATCGTATCATTTGATCATATCTGCTCTTTGGCCTAGTGCTGTTAAAATAGGTTATATACACACACACACACACACGTGGAAACACACACACACACACACACACACACACACACACACACACACACACACACACACACACACACACACACACACACACACACACACACACACGGAAACACACGCACACGTAAACACATACACTCGTAAACTCATACACAACAAACATTTGCACACACTCATGACGTACAGCGCCTCCTCTATGAGGTCATCACAATCCATCTATGACCTCCCTGCAGCTGTAGAGATACAGAGAGGGAGACCGAGACAGAGGGAGAGAGCGAGAGAGAGAGAGAGAGAGAGAGAGAGAGAGAGAGAGAGAGAGAGAGGGGGAGAGAGAGAGAGAGAGAGAGAGAGAGAGAGAGAGAGAGAGAGAGAGAGAGAGAGAGAGACAGAGATAATAATGGGGGAGGAGAGAAAGAGTAGGCGAAAGGGTCAGAAAACTCCTCCACACGCCCACCTTAGCTGAAGGCAAAGACAAAACACACAGAGAGCTGAAAGTCAGCGCAGCAACAGGCAAGCATACACACACACACACACACACACACACACACACACACACACACACACACACACACACACACACACACACACACACACACACACACACACACACACACACAGTCGGTACCTGGGGAGTAGTGGAGGGTCCCAGGTAGCTGAAGAGTCTGCCCTGTTCTCGGGAGCGTGGGAGAGAAAGATGCGGAGAGAAAAGAGGTCGAGAGAAAAGTCTCTCTCTCTCTCTCTCTCTCTCTCTCTCTCTCTCTCTCTCTCTCTCTCTCTCTCTCCCTCTCTCTCTGTCTCTCTCTCTCTCTCTCTCTCTCTCTATTCTCTCTCTCTCTCTCTCTCTCTCTCTCTCTCTCTCTCTCTATTCTCTCTCTCTCTCTCTCTCTCTCTCTCTCTCTCTCAAATCAATTCAATTCAATTCAATTGACTTTATTGACATGGCAAGTTCATTATTATTTACAGTACATTGTCAAATCGAACATATCGAAAAATAAAAAATAAAATATATATGTATATATATATATACAAAAAATATATATATTTATATTTAAATAAATGGTGGGACCAACAGCAATAATAATGGTAGTAGTGGACATGGGATTACCATTAACAACAACTACAACAACAATATTATAATCAGAACAACAATACATCTCTCTCTCTGTGTGTCTCTCTCTCTGTGTGTCTCTCTCTCTGTCTCTCCTTCCCTTTTTCTACAACTGACTCTGGACAAGTGCTGTGTGTGACCAAGTTCTCAAAGCTTTTCTCCCTCTTGCTCTCTCCTGCTCAAGCACACACTCCCTTACACGGACGTACTCACACACACATCCCCTCTGCCAAATGTATTTACCTTTAGTGGCGGTGGGTGCAATTGTGCTCTGTGTCTGTGTGGCTCTGGAGGCTGGCAGCAACCTCTGTAGATTACTGATAATTTCCCCTTCATTGTTCCTTTCCCCTCCCCTGGGCTCTCTCTCTCTCTCTCTCTCTCTCCAGTGTTCACCGCTAATGAACGGCTCTCAATCTAAAAACAGTGTCTTACGTATCCGCCCTCCTCTCACCCCCCGCTTCAGTCTTCTCTTTCTTCTTCCCTCCTTTATTCATCTCTCTCTCTTTCCCTCTTTCTCACATCTGGTAGCTTATCTACGCAACAAGCCAGAAATGCATTGTGCCGTGAGACAGAGTCAGAATACATGACTTTAGAGGACTAGACAAGAGGAGAGTAGAAGAGAAGAGAGGAGAGGAGAAGAGAGGAGCGAGGCCCACGCTAGCCTCCCCCTTCCTCCCCCTCCCTCCCTCCCCAGAGGACGTTCATACCACGACACTGTCACAAAGCAGGAAGTGCTTACACAAGAATCAAGTAGCATGTTTTAATCTGAATGATAAATTGTTTTCCTATATTTGGACAGCACAGAAAAAACCAACTCATGCATGTGATGTGACGAAACTGACTGTAAATACCGTAGAGTGCATATAAATATTTTGGTAAGTGACGGTGGGTGCAATTGTGCTCTGCGTCTGTGTGTGACAGAAAGAGCGAAAGAGAGAGAGAGGGAGAGATTAACAACATTCAGAGTCAGTAAGATAAGAAGAACAACAACAGACAGAGATTGATGTCTCTTAGTGAACCAGTTTCATCAGTTTCCTGAAATATCTGTGATACCATCAGATGAGGAACTGGTGACCTAATGTTGCCCACATACAAAAACAGGAAAGGAACAATCACATGTAGAGTTCTGAGAGGAAGTGATGCGCGTCGTTCACAGCGGCAGTCAAATCAAATCAAATCAAAGTTTATTTGTCACGTGCGCTGAATACAACAGGTGTAGACCTGACAGTGAAATGCTGAATACAACAGGTGTAGACCTGACAGTGAAATGCTGAATACAACCGGTGTAGACCTGACAGTGAAATGCTGAATACAACCGGTGTAGACCTGACAGTGAAATGCTGAATACAACCGGTGTAGACCTGACAGTGAAATGCTGAATACAACTGGTGTAGACCTGACAGTGAAATGCTGAATACAACCGGTGTAGACCTGACAGTGAAATGCTGAATACAACCGGTGTAGACCTGACAGTGAAATGCTGAATACAACCGGTGTAGACCTGACAGTGAAATGCTGAATACAACAGGTGTAGACCTGACAGTGAAATGCTGAATACAACCGGTGTAGACCTGACAGTGAAATGCTGAATACAACAGGTGTAGACCTGACAGTGAAATGCTGAATACAACCGGTGTAGACCTGACAGTGAAATGCTGAATACAACAGGTGTAGACCTGACAGTGAAATGCTGAATACAACCGGTGTAGACCTGACAGTGAAATGCTGAATACAACAGGGGTAGTAGACCTTACAGTGAAATGCTGAATACAACCGGTGTAGACCTGACAGTGAAATGCTTCGTTCTCACTGCAGTCAAGTTGAACTGAAACATAGATTTATCTAGCCTGAGTGCCAGTCTGTTTGTGCTATCACGCCAAATCCTTGTCACTCCTTGTCATGCTAAAAATACCATGTGTGGCTTGAAAATGACATCAATTAAGTTGGCAAGAGCGCAAACAGATTTGACACCAGGCTAATATTCAAAACAACAGATCTGACACCAGGCTAATATTCAAAACAACAGATCTGACACCAGGCTAATACTCAAAACAACAGATCTGACACCAGGCTAATACTCAAAACAACAGATCTGACACCAGGCTAATATTCAAAACAACAGATCTGACACCAGGCTAATACTCAAAACAACAGATCTGACACCAGGCTAATATTCAAAACAACAGATCTGGTGCCTCCCGAGTGGCACAGCACCGCTTGAGGCGTCACTACAGACCCGGGTTCGATCCCAGGTGGTGTCAGATTTGGAGGCCCATCAGGCGGCGTACAATTGGCCCAGCGTTGTCCGGGTTAGGAAAGGATTTGATGTCTTTGTCCCCCTAGTGACTCCTTGTAGCGAGCCGGGCGCCTGCAAGCTGACTTCGGTCGCCAGTTGTACCGTGTTTCCTCTGACACATTGGTGCCTCTGGGATAAGTGAACAGTTTGTCAAGAAGCAGTGCGGCTTGGCAGGGTCATGTTTCGGAGGACGCATGGCTCTCGACCTTCACCTCTCTCGAGTCCGTACGGGAGTTGAAGTGATGGGACAAGACTGTAACTACCAATTGGATACCACCAAAAAAGGGGTAAAAAAACACACACAAAAAAAACAGATCTGACATCAGGCTAATATTTATCTCTGTAACCTGAACCATAGAAATATAATTAACCAGGCTGGTCTCATAGACTAAGCGTAACATAGTAAATGAAAATCAGTGACAGTGAAATTAGTATGATACTTGTTGTTATGTTTAGTATGGTTACATAAGTCAGAAGGTTACTTAAGGAAAAAATGAAAGGAAGGTGGTTAGTCGAGGTGGATGGGTGGGCGTAAAGTGCAAATGTCTTGCAACTGAAAGGTTGCCTGTTTGACTCTACTTTGCAACTACTTAGCATGTTAGCTAACCCTTCCCCTAACCCCTAGCTTAGCTAATGTTAGCCACATAGCTAACATTAGCGTTAACCACCTAGCCAGCTGGCTAACGTTAGCCACAACAAACCGTAAATTGTAGACTATCATATGTATTGCAAATTTGTAACATATTCTACGAATTGCAATTTGTAACATATCATAGAAATTGTAATTCATATCGAAATGGATGACAGACATCCACAAATTAATTCATACCAAACCAAACGTAACATATAGTGTCCCGGATTTTTGTTTATTAGATAGATGATTTTACTAGTCAAATGCACAGATGTATTTGCAGGGCACAGTGAAAACATTACGATACATTCATAACAGACTCTGTCAAACACCACATTCTTATTGGCAGACTCGGCAGCCTTGGTTTCTCAAATGATTGCCTCGCCTGGTTTACCATCTACTTCTCTGATAGAGTTCAGTGTGTCAAATCGGAGGGCCTATTGTCCGGACCTCTGGCAGTCTCTATGGGGGTACCACAGGGTTCAATTCTCGGGCCGACTCTCTTCTCTGTATACAACAATGATGTTGCTCTTGCTTCTGGTGATTCTCTGATCCACCTCTATGCAGACGACACCATTCTGTATACTTCTGGCCCCTCTTTGGACACTGTGTTAACTAACCTCCAGACGAGCTTCAATGGCATACAACTCTCTTTCCGTTGCCTCCAAATGCTCTTAAACGCAACTAAAACTAAATGCATGCTATTCAATCAATCACTGCCCGCACCTGCTCGCCCGTCCAGCATCACTACTCTGGACGGCTCTGACTTAGAATACATGGACAACTACAAATACCTAGGTGTCTGGTTAGATTGTAAACTCTCCTTCCAGACTCACACTAAGCATCTCCAATCCAAAATTAAATCTAGAATCGGCTTCCTATATCGCAACAAAGCATCCTTCACTCATGCTGCCAAACATACCCTTGTAAAACTGACCATCCTACCGATCCTCGACTTCGGCGATGTCATCTATAAAATAGCCTCAAACACTCTACTCAACAAATTGGATGCAGTCTATCACAGTGCCATCCGTTTTGTCACCAAAGCCCCATATACTACCCACCATTGCGACCTGTACGCTCTCTTTGGTTGGCCCTCGCTTCATACTCGTCACCAAACCCACTGGCTACAGGTTATCTACAAGTCTCTGCTAGGTAAAGCCCCGCCTTATCTCAGCTCACTGGTCACCATAGCAGGTCTTTAGGTCATCTTTCCTTCCAGTTCTCTTCTGCCAATGACTGGAACGAACTGCAAACATCTCTGAAGCTGGAGACTCATATCTCCCTCACTAGCTTTAACTTCTACTTGCACACAATCCCGGATCCGGGAGCACCCCCATCAGTAAAAAAGCTGACTAGCATAGCCTAGCATAGCGTCACAAGTAAATACTAGCATCTAAATATCATTAAATCACAAGTCCAAGACACCAGATGAAAGATACACATCTTGTGAATCCAGCCATCATTTCTGATTTTTAAAATGTTTTACAGGGAAGACACAATATGTAAATCTATTAGCTAACCACGATAGCAAAAGACACAACTTTTTTTTCTCCACCATTTTTTCCCTGCATAGGTAGCTATCACAATTTCGACCAAATAAAGATATAAATAGCCACTAACCAAGAAACAACTTCATCAGATGACAGTCTGATAACATATTTATTGTATAGCATATGTTTTGTTAGAAAAATGTGCATATTTCAGGTATAAATCATAGTTTACCATTGCAGCCACCATCACAACTCTCACCAAAGCAACTAGAATAACTACAGAGACCAACGTGAATTACCATTTATTACCAATTACCAAACATTTATGAAAAATACACAGCGTACAGCAAATGAAAGACAAAGATCTTGTGAATCCAGCCAATGTTTCAGATTTTTTAAGTGTTTTACAGCGAAAACACAATATAGCATTATATTAGCTTACTACAATAGCCAACCACACAACAGCATTGATTCAAGCCAACAATAGCGATAACTGTCACGTTCCTGACCTGTTGTCTGTTATTTTTGTATGTGTTTAGTTGGTCAGGGCGTGAGTTGGGGTGGGCATTCTATGTTTTGTGTTTCTATGTTTAGGTCGTTGGTAATTAGCCTTATATGGTTCTCAATCAGAGACAGGTGTTTGACGTTTCTCTGATTGGGAACCATATAAAGGTAGGGTGTTCACACTGTTTGTTTGTGGGTGGTTGTCTTCCGTGTCTGTATGTATGTTCGTACCACACGGGACTGTAGCGTTTTGGTTTGTAGTCTATACCTGTTCGTACGTTCTTCGTGTTATTTGTAAGTTCTCTAGTTCAGGTCTGTCTTCGTTCGTTTTGTTATTTTGTAATTATTCCAAGTGTTGTTTCGTGTTCGTCTTCGTCGTTTAATAAATTCATTATGTTTTCTAAACCCGCTGCATGTTGGTCTGATCTCTACTCCTCCTCTTCGGATGAAGAGGAGGAGAACAGCCGTTACAGAACCACCCACCAACGAAGGATCAAGCAGCGGGTTAACGGACAGCAGCAGGTGTACAAGGAGGAATGGACATGGGAGGAAATCCTAGACGGAGAAGGACCCTGGGCAGAACCAGAGGAGTGTCGCCGCCCCAAAGCGGAGCTGGAGGCAGCGAAAGTGGAGAGGCGGCGATATGAGGATGCAGCACGGAAACAAGGCTGGAAGCCCGCAAGTCAAACCCAAAAATTTCTTGGGGGGGGGCACTCGGGGAATATAGTTGGGTCAGTCAGGGGACTTGAGCCAACTCCTCCTGCTTTACATAAGGAGCCGGTGAGGGCGGATTTGGAGGTGAGTGACGCAGAGACAGTAAAGGGGTTAATGGAGAAATTGAAGGAGAAAGATATGAGAGATGTACTGGTTTGGTGCATGAGGCACGGCATCCGTCCGAATGAACGTATTGGTGAGTTAATGTCACTGGGAACAGCTCTCCATACTCGTCCTGAGGTGCGTGCTAGCCGTCTGGTTAAGACAGTGCCTACACCATGCACCAAGCCTCCTGTGCGTCTCCAGAGTCCTGTGCGTCCTGTTACTGCTCCCCGCACTAGCCCTGAGATACGTGTTCCCAGCCCAATACCACCAGTGCTGGCACCACGCACCAAGCCTCCTGTGCGTCTTCAGAGCCCTGGTTCTCCTCCATGCACTCTCCCTGTGGTGCGTGTCTCCAGCCTAGTACCACCAGTGCTGGCACCACGCACCAAGCCTCATGTGCGTCTCCAGAGCCCTGTACGCACTGTTCCTTCTCCCCGTACTCGCCATGATGTGCGTGCCCTCAGCCCGGTACCATCAGTGCCGGTATCAGGCACCAGGCCTATAGTACGCCTTGAGAGTCCAGTGTGCCCTGTTGTTCCCCGCACTAGCCTGAAGGTGCGTGTCCTTAGCCCGGTGCCTCCAGTTCCGGCACCACGCACCAGGCCTACAGTGCGTCTCAGCCGGCCAGAGTCTGCCGTCTGCCCAACGGCGCCTGAACTGCCCGTCTGTCCAACGGCGCCTGAACTGCCCGTCTGTCCAACGGCGCTTGAACTGCCCGTCTGCCCAACGGCGCCTGAACTGCCTGTCTGCCCAACGGTGCCTGAACTGCCCGTCTGCCCAACGCCGTCTGACCTGTCTGTCTGCAAAGCGCCGCATGAACTGCCCGTCTGTACTGAGCCTTCAAAGCCGCCCGTCTGCCATGAGCCTTCAGAGCCTTCCGCCAGACAGGAGCCGCTAGAGCCTTCCGCCAGACAGGAGCCGCTAGAGCCTTCCGCCAGACAGGATCAGCCAGAGCCTTCCGTCAGACAGGATCAGCCAGAGCCTTCCGTCAGACAGGATCAGCCAGAGCCTTCCGCCAGACAGGATCAGCCAGAGCCTTCCGCCAGACAGGATCAGCCAGATCAGTCAGCCAGCCATGAGCAGCCAGATCCGTCAGCCAGCCATGAGCAGCCAGATCCGTCAGCCAGCCATGAGCAGCCAGATCCGTCAGCCAGCCATGAGCAGCCAGATCCGTCAGCCAGCCATGAGCAGCCAGATCCGTCAGCCAGCCATGAGCAGCCAGATCCGCCAGCCAGCCATGAGCAGCCAGATCCGTCAGCCAGCCATGAGCAGCCAGATCCGTCAGCCAGCCATGAGCAGCCAGATACGTCAGCCAGCCATGAGCAGCAAGATCCGTCAGCCAGCCATGAGCAGCAAGAGCCCGCCGGCCAGGATCCGCAAGAGCCCGCCGGCCAGGATCCGCCAGAGCCCGCCGGTCAGGATCCGCCAGAGCCCGCCGGCCAGGATCCGCCAGAGCCCGCCGGCCAGGATCCGCCAGAGCCCGCCGGCCAGGATCCGCCAGAGCCCGCCGGCCAGGATCCGCCAGAGCCCGCCGGCCAGGATCCGCCAGAGCCCGCCGGCCAGGATCCGCCAGAGCCCGCCAGCCAGGATCCGCCAGAGCCCGCCAGCCAGGATCCGCCAGAGCCCGCCAGCCAGGATCCGCCAGAGTCGCTAGACAGTCTGCCCTCCAGTCATGAGCTGCCCTCCAGTCATGAGCTGCCCTCCAGTCATGAGCTGCCCTCCAGTCATGAGCTGCCCTCCAGTCATGAGCTGCCTTCCAGTCATGAGCTGCCCTCCAGTCATGAGCTGCCCTCCAGTCATGAGCTGCCCTCCAGTCATGAGCTGCCCTCCAGTCATGAGCTGCCCTACAGTCATGAGCTGCCACTCAGTCATGAGCTGCCACTCAGTCATGAGCTGCCACTCAGTCATGAGCTGCCACTCAGTCATGAGCTGCCACCCAGTCCGGAGCTGCCACCCAGCCCGGAGCTGCCAGTAGTCCGGAGCTGCCCCTCTGTCCTGAGCTACCTCTCTGTCCTGAGCTACCTCTCTGTCCTGAGCTACCTCTCTGTCCTGAGCTACCTCTCTGTCCTGAGCTACCTCTCTGTCCTGAGCTACCTCTCTGTCCTGAGCTACCTCTATGTCCTGAGTTATCTAGGGGGGACCGGTGTGAAGGTTCCTAGACCAGGGTTGGGGGCGAGGATCGCCACTCGGAGGACGCTAAGGAGGGGGACAAAGACAATGGTGGAGTGGTGTCCTCGTCCTGCGCCGGAGCCGCCACCGCGGACAGATGCCCACCCAGACCCTCCCCTTGAGTTTTAGGGGTGCGCCCGGAGTTCGCACCTTGAGGGGGGGGTTCTGTCACGTTCCTGACCTGTTGTCTGTTATTTTTGTATGTGTTTAGTTGGTCAGGGCGTGAGTTGGGGTGGGCATTCTATGTTTTGTGTTTCTATGTTTAGGTCGTTGGTAATTAGCCTTATATGGTTCTCAATCAGAGACAGGTGTTTGACGTTTCTCTGATTGGGAACCATATAAAGGTAGGGTGTTCACACTGTTTGTTTGTGGGTGGTTGTCTTCCGTGTCTGTATGTATGTTCGTACCACACGGGACTGTAGCGTTTTGGTTTGTAGTCTATACCTGTTCGTACGTTCTTCGTGTTATTTGTAAGTTCTCTAGTTCAGGTCTGTCTTCGTTCGTTTTGTTATTTTGTAATTATTCCAAGTGTTGTTTCGTGTTCGTCTTCGTCGTTTAATAAATTCATTATGTTTTCTAAACCCGCTGCATGTTGGTCTGATCTCTACTCCTCCTCTTCGGATGAAGAGGAGGAGAACAGCCGTTACAATAACGAATAAACCAGCAAAAGATATTAATTTTTTCACTAACCTTCTCAAACTTCTTCAGATGACAGTCCTATAACATCATATTACACAATACATATAGAGTTTGTTTGAAAATGTGCATATTTAGCGGCACAAATCGTGGTTATACAATGAGAATAGTAGCCAAGCTGCCAACAATATGTCGGGAGAAATCTTGGGAGAGGCACCTAATCTAATCAGTAACTAATCATAAACTTGACTAAAAAATACAGGTTGGACAGCAAATGAAAGATACATTAGTTCTTAATGCAACCGCTGTGTTAGATTTTTAAAATTAACGTTACTACGACATACAGCGTGCGTTAAAGCGAGACCGCACCGAAATTAATGGCGGAATATGAGTTTTACATTTTTTAACAGAACAACGAATTAACATCATAAATAGTTCTTACTTTTTGATGAGCTCCCATCAGAATCTTGGGCAAGTTGTCCTTTGTCCAAAAGAATCGTTGCTCGGTTGTAGATTGTCGCCTTCAACTTTGGAATTAGCAGTAAACATTAGCCATGTGGTCCAGACGTGCCCAACTCACTAGAACGCAGCACAAATAAATATCCGAAAATCGCAATATACTGATATAAACTGATATAACTCGGTTTAAAATAACAACATTATGATGTCTTTAACACCTATATCGAATAAAATCAGAGCCGGATATATCTAAGGGCTATAACGGGAGCTTTCTAGAACGCCATCCTGAGGTCTGTCTTGCGTCATGGCGAATGAAGGAAAGAGAGGACCCCCCGTTCCGAGCCCATTTATATGGCCTCAGATCTGCCTAGCAACTCCATTCCAATTCTCGCTATTTGCTGACATCCAGGGGAAGGCGTATGTAGTGCATCTCAACCAATAGAAGACATGCAAATTAATAAACTGACCTCAGAACAGCCTGCATGATTTCAGATTTCTCACTTCCTCATAGGAAAATTGCTCCAACTCGAGTTCTGTTTTACTCACAGATATAATTCAAACGGTTTTAGAAACTAGAGAGTGTTTTCTATCCAATAGTAATAATAATATGCATATTGTACGAGCAAGAATTGAGTACGAGGCAGTTTAATTTGGGAACGAAATTTTTACAAAGTGCAAACAGCACCCCCTATTGAGAAAAGGTTTTAAGCACCAGCTGTCAGAGCAGCTCACAGATCACTGCACCTGTACATAGCGCATCTGTAAACAGCCCATCTATCTACCTACCTCATCCCCATACTGTATTTATTTATTTATCTTGCTCCTTTGCACCCCAGTATCGCTACTTGCACATTCATCTTCTGCACATCTACCATTCCAGTGTTTAATTGCTATATTATAATTACTTCGCCACCATGTGTCAAACCCTGACCTTAGTTCCTTTTTTATGTCTCTATTTTGGTTTGGTCAGGGCGTGAGTTGGGGTGGGCATTCTATGTTTTGTTCTATGTTTTGTATTTCTAGGTGTTTGGCCTGGTGTGGTTCTCAATCAGAGGCAGCTGTCTATCGTTGTCTCTGATTGAGAACCATACTTAGGTAGCCTCATTCCCACCTGTGCTTGGTGGGTAGTTGTTTTCTGTTTTGTGTATTGCACCTTGCAGAACTGTTCGTTTGTCGCTTTGTTGTTTTTGTTCAAGTGTTCGTATTTATTAAAAGTATTATGAATACTTACCACGCTGCACCTTGGTCCTCTTCTCCTTCTCCCGACGATGTTCGTTACACCATGGCCTATTTATTGCCTTAACTCCCTTATCTTACCTCATTTGCACTCACTGTATATAGACTTTTTGTTCTCTTTTGTTCTACTGTATTATTGGTCTAATGTTTTGTTTACAAAACAGCTCCCACAATCTTTTTATCATCAATTTCTCTGAGCCAATCATATGTAATTTGTGTAAGTGCTGTGCTTGTTGAATGTCCTTCCCTATTAGCATGCTAAAAGTCTGTTGTCAATGTGTTTACTGTAAAGTAGCGTTGTATCTGGTCAAACACAATTTTTCCCAGAAGTTTACTAAGGGTTGGTAACAGGCCGATTGGTCGGCTATTTGACCCAGTAAAAGGGGGCTTTACTATTCTTGGGTAGCGGAATGACTTTAGCTTCCCTCCAGGTGTCACGTTCCTGACCTTATTTCCTTTGTTTTGTCTTTGTTTAGTATGGTCAGGGCGTGAGTTGGGGTGGGCATTCTATGTTATGTGTTTCTATGTTGGGTTCATTTTCAATTAGCCTGATATGGTTCTCAATCAGGGGCAGGTGTTTTACGTTTCCTCTGATTGAGAACCATATTAAGGTAGGCTGTTCTCACTGTTTGTTTGTGGGTGATTGTTCCTGTGTCAGTGTTTGTGCCACACGGGACTGTTTTCGTTCGTTTCGTTCATTCATTCGTGTGTTCCTTCCTGTTCGTGCGTTCATGTTATATGTTCTCAAGTTCAGGTCTGTTAACGTCGTTTATTGTTTTGTAGTTTATCAAGTGTTTTTTCAGACGAGGAGGAGGACGAGCGTTACACCAGGCCTGAGGACACACACTTTCTAGTAGGCTTAAGATATGGGATATGGCAAATAGGAGTAACAATATAGTCCGCTACTATCCTCAGTAATTTTCCATCCAAGTTGTCAGACCCTGGTGGCTTGTCATCGTTGATAGACGACAATCATTTTCTCACCTCTTCCACACTGACTTCACAGAATTCAAAATTACAATTCTTGTCTTTCATATATTTGGTTAGATATACTTAGATGTTTAGGGTCAGCATTTGTTGCTTGCATGTCTAAGTTTTCTAATCGAGCCAATGAAAAATAATCAATAAAGTAGTTCAGTGAGCCATCTCTGAGCTGAGTTTGCCTTTTTGCCCAACATTTCATTGAAGGTGCTCCAAAGCTTTTATCATTCTTTATGTCATTTATCTTTGTTTCATAGTGTAGTTTCTTCTTCTTTTTATTCAGTTTAGTCACATGATTTCTCAATTTGCAGTATGTTTTGCCAATCGGTTGTGCAGCCAGACTTATTTGCCATTCCTTTTACCTCATCCCTCTCAACCATACAATTTTTCAATTCCTCATCAATCCACGGAGATTTAACCGTTTTTACAGTCATTTTCTTAATGGGTGCATGCTTATTAGTAACTGGAATAAGCTATTTCATAAATGTGTCAAGTGCAGCATCTGGTTGTTCCTCATTACACACCACGGACTAACAAATATTCTTTACATCAACAACGTAGGAATCACTACAAAACTTATTGTATGACCTCTTATACACTATATTAGACCCAGCCTTTGGAACTTTGGCTTAGATATGGCTACTGTGATCACTACATCTGATGGATCTGGATACTGCTTTAAAACACATTTCTGCAGCATTAGTAAAGATGTGATCAATACATGTTGATGATTTGATTCCTGTGCTGTTTGTAACTACCCTGGTAGGTTGACTGATAACCTGAACCAGGTTGCAGGCACTGGTTTCAGTTTGAAGCTTTTTCTTGAGTGGACAGTTTGATGAAAGCAAGTCAATATTTAAATCACCCAGAAAATATACCTCTCTGTTGATATCTCATACATTATCAAGCATTTCACACATTACGCTCCCATTGTGCGGTGGGGGCAGGGTAAATGTCCGGAGCAGCAGTGTGGGGGTAGAATGTCAGAGGCGCAGGGAGAGCAGATAGCTGCCGAGTGGTGGCTATTTATCAGATGGTCTGGGGGAAGAAGCTGCAAGTCTGACAGTTTCCACCATGATGCTCCCATACTGCTCTCGTCAAAGTGATGGAAGCGGGGAGAACAGGCCATGGCTCGGGTGGTTGAGGTCCTTGATGATCTTACATTTGACATTTTAGTCATTTACCAGACGCTCTTATCCAGAGCGATTTACAGGAGCGATTAGGTTTAACTGCCTTGCTCAAGGGCACATCGACAGTTTTTCACCTAGTCGGCTCGGGGATTGGAACCAGCGATACAGCCTGACAGTATGCTCTCGATGGTGCTCCTGTAGAACACTGTGAGGGCCCTCGGGGATTGGAACCAGCGATACAGCCTGACAGTATGCTCTCGATGGTGCTCCTGTAGAGCACTGTGAGGGCCCTCGGGGATTGGAACCAGTGATACAGCCTGACAGTATGCTCTCGATGGTGCTCCTGTAGAACACTGTGAGGGCCCTCGGGGATTGGAACCAGCGATACAGCCTGACAGTATGCTCTCGATGGGGCTCCTGTAGAACACTGTGAAGGCCCTCGGGGATTGGAACCAGCGATACAGCCTGACAGTATGCTCTCGATGGTGCTCCTGTAGAACACTGTGAGGGCCCTCTGGGATTGGAACCAGCGATACAGCCTGACAGTATGCTCTCGATGGTGCTCCTGTAGAACACTGTGAAGGCGCAAAGGGATTGGAACCAGCGATACAGCCTGACAGTATGCTCTCGATGGTGCTCCTGTAGACACTGTGAGGGCCCTCGGGGATTGGAACCAGCGATACAGCCTTTTAAGCCCCATGGTCCCTCAACTTTGGACACTTTGAAACTCTCCATCTTACCCCTATGCTGCTTCCTTCACTTGTTCTTCTCCAGATTTGACAACATCTTGACTCAGTAACACAAAGTGTTGTGGTGTTTTTGCTACCTTTTTTTCACCTGTGTAATGCTGTCCTCCTCCTGCGTATTCTGGGGTTCAGACTGAATACAGTGGTAAATGTGTTGCTCACAACTGACAACAGCCACATGGACCTGTTAAAAATGACAAGAATGGTGTTGTTATAGCTGCGTTGAGACATGGCTTCCTTGTTTTGAGTCTGTTAACAATGACAAGCGGTAGCGTCCACTCCTTCCCCTCATACTGGACTGGTACCTGGATCTGCCCTAACACAGGAATAGTGTCACCAGTGTATGAAGAAAGGCGGATGTACGCTGGCTGAAGAGGGCACACTTTCAGTTTTTCTTTGTAGAGTCTCTCTGGAACCAGAGATACAGACACTCCCTTGTCCAGCTGCATTTGTACTGGTTTTCCCGCTAACTCCATGCTGAGATAGATTCCATCTTTTTGTTGTTGAGCTGTGTAAACTGTGAACAGTTCCAATACTGTTTCAGTTGTACCTTCCTCTTCTTGTGCTGCGTCTGACACCTTGTGTGCTCTTGCTGTGCGTTTTGGAGCTTTACACACTCTCTGTAAATGTCCAACCTTTCCACAATTGTGGCACTTTTCATTTTGGAATCGACATTCACTGTGCTGATGATTATCTCCCCCACATCTGTAGCAACGTGGCTTAGACTGTCAAGACTTCCACCGAAGTCGTTTCGTCTCCTTGTTCGCGCGGTGTTCATAGGTCGGCGTCACCGGTCTTCTAGCCATTATCGATCCACTTTTCATCTTCCATTTGTTTTGTCTTGTTTTCCTACACACCTTGTTTCCATTTCCCTCATTAAGTGTTGTGTATTTAACCCTCTGTTCCCCCCATGTCCTTGTGTGGAATTGTTTGTTTGTAAGTGCTTGTGCACTATGTTACTGGTGCGCGTCCGGTTTTGAACCCATGTAGGTTCATTTTTTATGTTGTTGGAAACATGTCTGTTCTTCCAACAGTCCGTCTCCTTCCTAGGGTACCGCATTTCCACCTCAGGGGTGGAGATGGAGAGTGACCGCATCTCAGCCGTGCGTAATTGGCCGACTCCCACCACGGTAAAGGAGGTGCAGCGGTTTCTAGGGTTTGCCAACTTGATGCGTGGGACCGGTACCGGTGGCACCGGGCTGATGACCTGCACCTCAGGACGAGTGAGGAGAGGAGGCACAGGACATACTGGACTGTGAAGACGTACTGGAGGTCTGATGCGTGGGACCGGCACCGGTGGCACCGGGCTGATGACACGCACCTCAAGGCGAGTGCGGAGAGGAGGCACAGGACGTACTGGACTGTGGAGGCGTACTGGAGGTCTAGAACGCAGCTCTGGCACAATCCGTCCTGGCTGGATGCCCACTCTAGCCCGGCCGATGCGGGGAGCTGGAATATAGCGCACCGGGCTGTGAACGCTGTCACCGCATAACACGGTGCCTGACCAGTACCACGCTCCCTACCGTGAGCATGAGGAGTTAGCTCCGCCAACCTACCCGTGTGCCCCCCCCCCCAACAAAAATTTGGGGAGTGGCCTCCCGGTCTTCCTTGCCAGCCGTGACCCTGTGTAACGCTGGTCCCCTTTTCTAGCTGCTTCCGCCTTCCTCGCTGCTTCCACCTGCTCCCACGGCAGGCGATCCTTTCCAGCCAGGATCTCCTCCCACGTCCATGATCCCTTTCCTTCCAGAATGTCCTCCCATGTCCACTCTGTCTGCTCCTCCCGGCCACGCTGCTTGGTCCGCTTGTGGTGGGTAGTTCTGTCACGATCGTCGTCAGGTTGGAAATGACCAGACCAAGGTGCAGCGTTGTGAGCTTACATTTCTTTTTATTATGAATGTCGCCAACAAAAACAAGAAACAACAAAAATTAACGTGAAGCTGACTAGGGCTATACAGGCCACTAACACAGACAACTACCCACAAATACCAAAAGGAAAAAAGGCTGCCTAAGTATGATTGCCAATCAGAGACAACGATAGACAGCTGTCCCTGATTGAGAACCATACCCGGCCAAAACATAGAAACATAGAACATAGAGTTTCCCACCCGAGTAACACCCTGACCAACCAATCATAGAGAATAAAAAGATCTCTATGATCAGGGCGTGACACAGGCGTTGCGTGCATGACCCACTCCCCTCCAGTGTCCCGCTGGGGGTCTGTACGTTCCGTCTGCTGTCCGTGACAGGCTGATCTATTGGGCCCACACGTCACCCTCCTCTGGTCATCCAGGCATCGGTCGGACGGTGCGCTGTCTGAGTGGGAAGTACTGGTGTCCCACTTTGGCTAAGGATGTGAGGGTTTATGTTTCCTCCTGCTCGGTGTGCGCCCAGTGTAAGGCTCCTAGGCACCTGCCCAGAGGTAAGCTACACCCCTTACCCGTTCCACAGCGGCCATGGTCACACCTGTCGATCGATTTCCTGACCGATCTTCCCCCATCACAGGGAAACACCACGATCCTGGTTGTTGTGGATCGTTTCTCTAAGTCCTGCCATCTCCTCCCGCTGCCCGGTCTCCCTACGGCCCTACAGACTGCGGAGGCCTTGTTTACACACGTCTTCCGGCAATACGGGGTGCCTGAGGACATAGTGTCTGATCGGAGTCCCCAGTTCACTTCGAGGATCTGGAGGGTGTTCATGGAACATCTGGGGGTCTCGATCAGCCTTACCTCGGGTTTTCACCCCGAGAGTAACGGGCAGGTGGAGAGAGTAAACCAGGATGTGGGTAGGTT
This sequence comes from Salvelinus namaycush, assembly GCF_016432855.1. Classification (NCBI taxonomy): domain Eukaryota; kingdom Metazoa; phylum Chordata; class Actinopteri; order Salmoniformes; family Salmonidae; genus Salvelinus; species Salvelinus namaycush. The sequence goes on along the minus strand of NC_052327.1, from coordinate 52,879,855 downwards.
TCTGAGGTCTTATTGCCAGGACCGGCCGGGGGAGTGGGCAGCGTTCATGCCCTGGGCAGAGATGGCCCAGAACTCGCTCCGCCACTCCTCCACTAACCTCCCCCCAAACTGAGATTTTTGGATATAAATATGAACTTTATCGAACAAAACATACAGTGGGGAGAACAAGTATTTGATACATTGCCGATTTTGCAGGTTTTCCTACTTACAAAGCATGTAGAGGTCTGTAATTTTTATCATAGGTACACTTCAACTGTGAGCGACTGAAACAAAAATCCAAAAAATCACATTGTATGATTTTTAAGTAATTCATTTGCATTTTATTGCATGACATAAGTATTTGATCACCTACCAACCAGTAAGAATTCCGGCTCTCACAGACCTGTTAGTTTTTCTTTAAGAAGCCCTCCTGTTCTCCACTCATTACCTGTATTAACTGCACCTGTTTGAACTCGTTACCTGCATAAAGGACACCTGTCCACACACTCAATCAAACAGACTCCAACCTCTCCACAATGGCCAAGACCAGAGAGCTGTGTAAGGACATCAGGGATAAAATTGTAGACCTGCACAAGGCTGGGATGGGCTACAGGACAATAGGCAAGCAGCTTGGTGAGAAGGCAACAACTGTTGGCGCAATTATTAGAAATTGGAAGAAGTTCAAGATGACGGTCAATCACCCTCGGTCTGGGGCTCCATGCAAGATCTCACCTCGTGGGGCATCAATGATCATGAGGAAGGTGAGGGATCAGCCCAGAACTACACGGCAGGACCTGGTCAATGACCTGAAGAGAGCTGGGACCACAGTCTCAAAGAAAACCATTAGTAACACACTACGCCGTCATGGATTAAAATCCTGCAGCGCACGCAAGGTCCCCCTGCTCAAGCCAGCGCATGTCCAGGCCCGTCTGAAGTTTGCCAATGACCATCTGGATGATCCAGAGGAGGAATGGGAGAAGGTCATGTGGTCTGATGAGACAAAAATAGAGCTCTTTGGTCTAAACTCCACTCGCCGTGTTTGGAGGAAGAAGAAGGATGAGTACAACCCCAAGAACACCATCCCAACCGTGAAGCATGGAGGTGGAAACATCATTCTTTGGGGATGCTTTTCTGCAAAGGGGACAGGACGACTGCACCGTATTGAGGGGAGGATGGATGGGGCCATGTATCGCGAGATCTTGGCCAACAACCTCCTTCCCTCAGTAAGAGCATTGAAGATGGGTCGTGGCTGGGTCTTCCAGCATGACAACGACCCAAAACACACAGCCAGGGCAACTAAGGAGTGGCTCCGTAAGAAGCATCTCAAGGTCCTGGAGTGGCCTAGCCAGTCTCCAGACCTGAACCCAATAGAAAATCTTTGGAGGGAGCTGATAGTCCGTATTGCCCAGTGACAGCCCTGAAACCTGAAGGATCTGGAGAAGGTCTGTATGGAGGAGTGGGCCAAAATCCCTGCTGCAGTGTGTGCAAACCTGGTCATGGACTACAGGAAACGTATGATCTCTGTAATTGCAAACAAAGGTTTCTGTACCAAATATTAAGTTCTGCTTTTCTGGTGTATCAAATACTTATGTCATGCAATAAAATGCAACTTAATTACTTAAAAATCATACAATGTGATTTTCTGGATTTTTGTTTTAGATTCCGTCTCTCACAGTTGAAGTGTACCTATGATAACAATTACAGACCTCTACATGCTTTGTAAGTAGGAAAACCTGCAAAATCGGCAGTGTATCAAATACTTGTTCTCCCCACTGTAAATGTATTGTGTAACATGAAGTCCTATGAGTGCCATCTGATGAAGATCATCAAAGGTTAGTGATTCATTTTATCTCTATTTCTGCTTTTTGTGACTCCTCTCCTTGGCTGGAAAAGGGCTGTATGTGTATTGTGACTAGGCTCTGACCTAACATAATCATATGGTGTGCTTTCGCTGTAAAGCCTTTTTGAAATCAGACACGATGGGTAGATTAACAAGAAGTTACACTTTAATTTGGTGTACTGCACTTGTGAATGTTTGAAAGTTAAATATTTCTAAAACATATTTTTGAATTTCGCGGTCTGCCTTTTCAGCGGAATGTTGTCGAGGGTTCCGCTAGCCGTAAGAAGTTTTAAGTGTGTTTCTCATTCTGCAGGAGTTGGCCTAGTATTTTATGTTAAACCTACTTTATACATCCAGTTATTTATTTGTAACTCACCCACCAAAATCACAAAATCAAAATCACAACAACTATCCAACCGATCCTTGACTTCGGCGATGTCATTTACAAAATAGCCTCCAACACTCTACTCAGCAAATTGGATGCAGTCTATCACAGTGCCATCCGTTATGTCACCAAAGCCCCATATACTACCCACCACTGCAACCTGTATGCTCTCTCGTTGGCTGGCCCTCGCTTCATATCCGTTGCCAAACCCACTGGCTCCAGGTCATCTATAAGTCGTTGCTAGGTAAAGCCCCGCCTTATCTCAGCTCACTGGTAACCATAGGAGCACCCACCTGCAGCAAGCGCTCCAGCAGGTATATTTCACTGGTCACCCCCAAAGCCAATTCCTCCTTTGGCCGCCTTTCCTTCCAGTTCTCTGCTGCCAATGACTGGAACAAACTGCAAGAATCTATGAAGCTGGAGACTCATATCTCCCTCACTAGCTTTAAGCACCAGCTGTCAGAGCAGCTCACAGATCACTGCACCTGTACATAGCCAATCTGTAAATAGCCCATCCAACTACCTCATCACCATATTGTTATTTATTTTATTTATTTTGCTCCTTTGCACCCCAGTACCGCTACTTTCACACTCATCTTCTGCACATCTATCACCCCAGTGTTTAATTTTCCATACTGTAATAATTTCGCCACTATGGCCTATTTATTGCCTCACCCCCCTTATCCTACCTCATTTGCACACAATGTTTATAGACTTTCTCTATTGTATTATTGACTGTATGTTTGTTTATTCCATGTGTAACTCCGTGTTGTTGTTTGTGTCGCACTGCTTTGCTTTATCTTGGCCAGGTCGCAGTTGTAAATGAGAACTTGTTCTCAACTAGCCTACCTGGTTAAATAAAGGTGAAATAAAAAATAAAAAAAATTAAAAAATTAGACTGAGGTACTATACCACTACTATTGCTAATAGACTGAGGTACTATAACATTACTATTGCTAATAGACTGAGGTACTATAATGCTGCTATTGCTAATAGACTGAGGTACCATAACAATACTATTGCTAATAGACTGAGGTACTATAACACTGCTATTGCTAATAGACTGAGGTACTATAACATTACTATTGCTAATAGACTGAGGTACCATAACACTGCTATTGCTAATAGACTGAGGTAATATAACACTGCTATTGCTAATAGACTGAGGTAATATAACACTGCTATTGCTAATAGACTGAGGTACTATAACACTATTGCTAATAGACTGAGGTACCATAACACTGCTATTGCTAATAGACTGAGGTACTATAACACTACTATTGCTAATAGACTGAGGTACCATAACACTGCTATTGCTAATAGACTGAGGTACTATAACACTATTGCTAATAGACTGAGGTACCATAACACTGCTATTGCTAATAGACTGAGGTACTATAACACTACTATTGCTAATAGACTGAGGTACTATAACATTACTATTGCTAATAGACTGAGGTACTATAACACTGCTATTGCTAATAGACTGAGGTACTATAACACTGCTATTGCTAATAGACTGAGGTACTATAACATTACTATTGCTAATAGACTGAGGTACTATAACACTGCTATTGCTAATAGACTGAGGTACTATACCATTAATATTGCTAATAGACTGAGGTACTATAACACTGCTATTGCTAATAGACTGAGGTAATATAACACTACTATTGCTAATAGACTGAGGTACCATAACACTGCTATTGCTAATAGACTGAGGTACTATAACACTACTATTGCTAATAGACTGAGGTACTATAACACTACTATTGCTAATAGACTGAGGTACTATAACATTACTATTGCTAATAGACTGAGGTACTATAACACTACTATTGCTAATAGACTGAGGTACTATAACACTACTATTGCTAATAGACTGAGGTACTATAACACTACTATTGCTAATAGACTGAGGTACTATAACACTACTATTGCTAATAGACTGAGGTACTATAACATTACTATTGCTAATAGACTAAGGTACTATAACACTACTATTGCTAATAGACTGAGGTACTATAACATTACTATTGCTAATAGACTGAGGTACTATAACATTACTATTGCTAATAGACTGAGGTACTATAACGCTGCTATTGCTAATAGACTGAGGTACTATAACATTACTATTGCTAATAGACTGAGGTACTATAACACTGCTATTGCTAATAGACTGAGGTAATATAACACTGCTATTGCTAATAGACTGAGGTACTATAACATTACTATTGCTAATAGACTGAGGTACTATAACACTACTATTGCTAATAGACTGAGGTACCATAACACTACTATTGCTAATAGACTGAGGTAATATAACATTACTATTGCTAATAGACTGAGGTACTATAACATTACTATTGCTAATAGACTGAGGTACTATAACACTGCTATTGCTAATAGACTGAGGTAATATAACACTGCTATTGCTAATAGACTGAGGTACTATAACATTACTATTGCTAATAGACTGAGGTACTATAACACTGCTATTGCTAATAGACTGAGGTAATATAACACTGCTATTGCTAATAGACTGAGGTACTATAACACTGCTATTGCTAATAGACTGAGGTACCATAACACTGCTATTGCTAATAGACTGAGGTACTATAACACTACTATTGCTAATAGACTGAGGTACCATAACACTGCTATTGCTAATAGACTGAGGTACTATAACACTATTGCTAATAGACTGAGGTACTATAACACTACTATTGCTAATAGACTGAGGTACTATAACATTACTATTGCTAATAGACTGAGGTACTATAACACTGCTATTGCTAATAGACTGAGGTACTATAACACTGCTATTGCTAATAGACTGAGGTACTATAACATTACTATTGCTAATAGACTGAGGTACTATAACACTGCTATTGCTAATAGACTGAGGTACTATACCATTAATATTGCTAATAGACTGAGGTACTATAACACTGCTATTGCTAATAGACTGAGGTACTATAACACTGCTATTGCTAATAGACTGAGGTAATATAACACTACTATTGCTAATAGACTGAGGTACTATAACACTGCTATTGCTAATAGACTGAGGTACTATAACACTGCTATTGCTAATAGACTGAGGTAATATAACACTACTATTGCTAATAGACTGAGGTACCATAACACTGCTATTGCTAATAGACTGAGGTACTATAACACTACTATTGCTAATAGACTGAGGTACTATAACACTACTATTGCTAATAGACTGAGGTACTATAACATTACTATTGCTAATAGACTGAGGTACTATAACACTACTATTGCTAATAGACTGAGGTACTATAACACTACTATTGCTAATAGACTGAGGTACTATAACATTACTATTGCTAATAGACTGAGGTACTATAACATTACTATTGCTAATAGACTGAGGTACTATAACGCTGCTATTGCTAATAGACTGAGGTACTATAACATTACTATTGCTAATAGACTGAGGTACTATAACACTGCTATTGCTAATAGACTGAGGTAATATAACACTGCTATTGCTAATAGACTGAGGTACTATAACATTACTATTGCTAATAGACTGAGGTACTATAACACTACTATTGCTAATAGACTGAGGTACCATAACACTACTATTGCTAATAGACTGAGGTAATATAACATTACTATTGCTAATAGACTGAGGTAATATAACATTACTATTGCTAATAGACTGAGGTACTATAACACTGCTATTGCTAATAGACTGAGGTAATATAACACTGCTATTGCTAATAGACTGAGGTACTATAACATTACTATTGCTAATAGACTGAGGTACTGCAGTTTTGGGCTATTCTTTTTTTTTTTTTTTTTACACCTGCACAATCATCTTATTTTACATGGAACGAGCAGGATAAAAATAAAAAAATACCCCTTTTCACAATGTTACAATAGCTAATACATGTAATCCAACATCTGGGTTCAATAATACAGTGCTTCACAGTCACCCAACATAGGCTACAATCTACTGCTTGGAATCTACTGCATGTGCTGCGTTTTAACTTCAAGCATGGCAGTGGCACCAGGCGGTTGCTAAGCAACAAAAGAAGCGAATCTGAGGTGCCTTTGAATTAGGGCATTTTAAAGTGCTTGGCTGGCTTACGTAACAGGGACCTTACTGATCAAATACTTGGACAGAAAGCAGAATTAGGAATCATATGTGTTTGGTTGAGGAAGATATCCTATGATCCTTGGAAAATTGTGAAATGTAAATCTTTTGTGTTTCAAAGTGCGTTGATACATTGTATCTCTAATGAACAGACTGAGGATCTACATTCTGTTATTTATAGTTCTATGGAGTGTGAGGTGAAGATAAAAATGTACTGTTGCCATGACAGCAGCAACAGGAAATGGGAAGAGTCCTTTACGGCAAGAAGAGTGTCAATAATGGCCTGAAAGTTGATGCAGGACTTTCTCATCTTGGAAATAAACACACACACATGAGAACACTCTCCCTCGCACACACACACACACACACACAATATGATATCAAGGTAACATCAAATAATTTTGTGATGTTGCACACATGATTATTTAAATTCTCTCTATGCAAATATAGTCTCACCCTCACAATCCCCCTCCTCTAGCAGCCCTTTTCAGTCCCCTCTTCCCCGTCCCATCCCCCAGGCCTGCTGTCCTCTTCCCCGTCCCATCCCCCTGGTCTGCTGTTCTCTTCCCCGTCCCATCCTTCTGGTCTGCTGTTCTCTTCCCCGTCCCATCCTTCTGGTCTGCTGTCCTCTTCCCCGTCCCATCCCCATGGTCTGCTGTCCTCTTCCCCGTCCCATCCCCTTGGCCTGCTGTCCTCTTCCCCGTCCCATCCCCCTGGCCTGCTGTCCTCTTCCCCGTCCCATCCTTCTGGGCTGCTGTCCTCTTCCCCGTCCCATCCCCATGGTCTGCTGTCCTCTTCCCCGTCCCATCCCCTTGGCCTGCTGTCCTCTTCCCCGTCCCATCCTTCTGGGCTGCTGTCCTCTTCCCCGTCCCATCCCCATGGTCTGCTGTCCTCTTCCCCGTCCCATCCCCTTGGCCTGCTGTCCTCTTCCCCGTCCCATCCCCCTGGCCTGCTGTCCTCTTCCCCGTCCCATCCCCCTGGTCTGCTGTCCTCTTCCCCGTCCCATCCTTCTGGTCTGCTGTCCTCTTCCCCGTCCCATCCCCATGGTCTGCTGTCCTCTTCCCCGTCCCATCCCCTTGGCCTGCTGTCCTCTTCCCCGTCCCATCCCCCTGGCCTGCTGTCCTCTTCCCCGTCCCATCCTTCTGGGCTGCTGTCCTCTTCCCCGTCCCATCCCCTTGGCCTGCTGTCCTCTTCCCCGTCCCATCCCCCTGGTCTGCTGTCCTCTTCCCCGTCCCATCCTTCTGGTCTGCTGTCCTCTTCCCCGTCCCATCCCCTTGGCCTGGATAATTACTAGCTCATTATAGAGCAGAGCCCAATAAATAGGCATCTCACACACACACACACACAGCTCTAAGAGCCACTGGGAAACAGTGAATAGAACACACTCAATGATGAGGTTACGTAAAAAGACAGCTCCATCTATCTATCTATCTATCTATCTCTCTCTCTCTCTCTCTCTATCTATCTATCTATCTATCTATCTATCTATCTATCTATCTATCTATCTATCTATCTATCTCTCTATCTCTCTCTCTCTCTCTCTCTCTATCTATCTATCTATCTATCTCTCTCTATCTCTCTCTCTATGTCTCTGCTGTCTCTCTCTTTCTGCTGTCTCTCTCTCACTCAACGTCTCTCTCTCTCTGCTGTGTCTCTCGCTTGTTCTCTCTATGTCTCGCTCTCTCTCTATGTCTCTCTCTCTGCTGTCTCTCTGCTGTCTCTCTGCTATCGCTCTCTCTCTATGTCTCTCACTCAACGTCTCTCTCTCTCTCTGCTGTCTCTGCTGTCGCTCTCTCTCTATGTCTCTCACTCAACGTCTCTCTCTCTCTCTGCTGTCTCTCTGCTGTCGCTCTCTCTCTATGTCTCTCACTCAACGTCTCTGCTGTCTCTCTGCTGTCGCTCTCTCTCTATGTCTCTCACTCAACGTCTCTCTCTCTTTCTGCTGTCTCTCTCTCACTCAATGTCTCTCTCTCTCTCTGCTGTCTCTCTTTATGTCTCTCTATGTCTCTCTCTCTCTAAAAGTACTTATTTTAACATATCATAATGTTTCAATGCAGTTTTTATACAAATTATTATGTAAAAGTTTTAGCTATTTTAAGAAAAGAAAATCCCAAATAAAATAAATCTGTTCTTATCAGTTTAATATCTGCGGACCATATATCTGGGGACCGTATATTAGATAGATTTTTCCACAGTGAAATAGGATATAAATAGCTGTGCCATTATTCCGAATTCTGATAGTGTTCTGATTCGCATGTATGAAATATAGAGACCCAAGCTATAGGCTTCTGTAGGGCTAAACCTGCCGAGCTGATGTATGCGCTTCAGAATGTCTTGATTTTGATTTATTATTTTATTTAACCTTTATTTAACTAGGCAAGTCAGTTAAGAACTTAAGAACAAATTCTTATTTACAATGACGGCCTACACCGGCCAAACCCTGGACGACGCTGGGCCAATTGTGCAGCGCCTTATGGGACTCCCAATCACGGCCGGTTGTGATACAGCCTGGATTCGAACCAGGGTTTCTGTAGTGTTGCCTTAGATGCTTGTTGTACAGCTGGGACAAGGCTACGGTCGGTGGACATCTGGCGCCACCAAGTGGACAATTACTTCCGTTCCCTTGTGGCAGTACTGCTACCAGAGATATTTGATATAAGATCAAATGTTAGTGTCAATATAATTATCTCCAAATTGTTTCCACCGCCAGTATTTCATGTATTATTATTCCAATTTAGCTGTTAATCTGGTTTTAATTCAACAAGGCTTTCTCTCGTTTCCGATTGGAGGGTGGATGACGCCGTGACTGGGGAACCTCCCAATGTGTTACATTGTAACAGTCAAAAGTGGTTATACCCGACGTTGATCAACTCCCAATCTATGTCACCCTTTTTGTAAAGTATCATCTTTGATATTTTGGCGGAAGGTTTACAGAGTTCCTTTTGGTGTAACCAGTCTAGAATTTGACGTGTCTGAGAACGGCACCTTCCTCCCGAAACCATTGTGGGTATCGCTTCACGGAAGTTCCAGGTTAATTTTCTCCCCACCACACCGCATGTTTGGTCTAAACCAACAACATATGCCATGGCAGAAGATAGGCGATTAGTTATGGCTTTGCTTAATAATTTATAGTCAACACACAACATTGTTAAAGGTCTCCAATTTGCTAATGTCTTGGGGTCTCCCTTTTTGTAAAGTAGAGAGATTACCCCCTCGCACATCGAACCTCCCATATGCTCCAAACCAAATATATCTCTAAACACTTCCAACAGATGACATCCAATTAAATCCCAAAAAACTATGTAAAACTCTTTAGAGAGCCCATCCACTCCTGGTACTTTGTTATCTTTCATGCTCTTCAGTGCCATATAAATTTCATCTAATTTCAATTCCCCTTCTAATTGGTCTCTAATATCGAAAGGTAACTGCACATCCACGCATTTTTAAAAATTAGTCCCCTTCTCATAATCAATTGTTTGTTTTTTAAATAGCTGAGAAAAGTGATGTGGAGCGACACCAAGCATGCCATCTCCATCCTCAACCATCTCCCCATCTTGGTCCAATAAAGCAGAAATAGTCCTCCTCTTTCCCCGTGATTTAATTTGTTTGAAAAAAATATGCAGAGCACTTCTCATCATTTTCCCATTTATCCTGCTGACTTTTAAAAATGAAGTCTAGAGCTTTCTTTAAAAAAAAAAGCATGCTGCTTTTTCTGCAGGATACATAATTTGTCTTTATCTAATCCACCACCATTCAAATTACCTTGGATGTGTAGATCTTTTAGTTCATTCTGCAATTCATAAAATTCTTTGTGGGTATTACGTACTTTGTCTTTGCAAAAATTCTGAATAAAAATCTTGATTCTTAATTTTGTGCTCTCCCACCACTCTATGACAGTAGAATAAAACGGTTTCATAGTTACACAGCCCTGGAAAAAAGACCTAAAACTTGTACTACACTTGATCTTAGCCAAAAGGCCGTGCTTTAGTGGGAAGGTGTTGGTGCTGAAGGCGGACATTCTGCCTTCATTACTTCACCTTGCCTATGTGTTTCCCATGCCGGTGTCTCTCAGAAAAACTTTCACACGGGCACTGTTTAATTTCTTTTGTGGGGGATATGAGTACATCCGTAGAGATCGGATGTACCAGCCTATAGAGGCTGGTGGAAGGGATTTCCCTCATATTCCTCTGAAGCTAGATGCGTTGTTCTATTCAAACGTGTGTTGTCTTTTGTCGTCTTCTGTACACAAATGTCACATTTTAATCAAATTCTGGCTGTCTGTACCGTTAAGGTTCATGGTGGAATGGGATAATAGTAAGCCAAAAGCTGAAAGTATCCCATTACATTTTAAGAAAATAGTGGAATGGACAAAGAAAACCCCTGTCTGCAAAGTAAAAGAAAACGTAATCAACCACAGATTGCTATACGCGAAATTAATAGAAAATTGTCGTCCTAGAGACCGATTACCAATATCGCCTTCCACCTGGCTACGGACACAATTAAAAGGTTTAGACAACAGACTGAAAGATTTTAATTGGCTTGTTTTACACAGACGTCTTCCGGTCCGATCAACATTATATGATCATAATTTGACCCTGAATAAATTTTGTCCCAGGGACAATTGTTTCGCAATTGAAACAATTCCCCATGTTTTATGGGAATGTTCCTTTGCCAAATTAGTTTGGAGAAAAATTCAACTATTTTTTGAGATTTTAAAAAACATTGATTATGAAGGGGTAGCCAAACTTGAACTAAAAAATGTGGAAAGGGTGCAATTATTAGCATGAGTGACTCTGGTGTCCCTTATCAAGACCAAACTTTGGGAGGCCAGATGTGGTGCGGTCAATGACACCCTCAAGTGGTCACCGACGGGATTAGTTGAATTTATAAAACAGGACATTTGGAAAAGAATACAATTCGAAATAGATAAGTGGGGCATTGTATCAGTGAAACAGAAATGGAAAGGGATTTACCCTTCACTGTAAATGTTTTTAGAGCCAATTGAAATGTAGGCTAAGCCTTTGTACACTGAGGTTTATTCAGAATTCACTTTGGTATATGTTTGTATTTATAGAATTCTTTGTATTGTTTTTTGGAGATTGTTAGAGGCAAGTTAAACTTGAATGTAATAATACTGGTCAGGTTCTGCAGAACAGCACTTTTTTGAGTAGTTTTGCTATTGTTATATTGTTACACTACTTTTGGATACTGTTTTTATGTCACGACTTCTGCCGAAGTCGTTGCCTCTCCTTGTTCGGACGGTGTTTGGCGGTCGACGTCACCGGTCTTCTAGCCATCATCGATCCATTTTTCATTTTCCATTGGTTTTGTCTTGTCTTCCCACACACCTGTTTTCAATCCCATCCATTACCTCTTGTGTATTTAACCCTCTGTTTCCCCTCATGTCTTTGTCAGAGATTGTTTCTTGTTAGTATTGTTTTTATGTGTATAGGTGCGCGACGGGTCTTCGTACCCATATTTGTTTGTTCGTTTCTTATTTAGTGTTATGGAGCATGTATTTGGACTTTCATTAAAAGACTCCATTTTACACTCCGTTTGACTCTCCTGCGCCTGACTTCCCTGCCACCTATACACACGATTCTGACAGAATCTCTGACCCTAATATGAAGTCAGCAGGAGAGGACACTACGCTCATGGAGGTGGAGGAACGCGTCCGGGAACAAACGGAGGAGATTGAATGTTTGAGCGCAGTCATGGATCGCATTGTCCAGAATATGGACCGCTGGGAGAGACAGGGAGTTTCTCCAGCGCCTCCACTCCCACAACCAGGGTATCCCTTGAACACTTTTTCCCCTCCTGAACCGAACAAAATCCATTTACCCCTACCCATTGGATACAACGGAGATACTGCCGGCTGCCAGGGTTTCCTCCTTAAACTTAAGTTGTATCTGGCCACGGTCTCCCCAGTACCATCAGACCGTGAGAAGAGTTGCGCCCTCGTCTCATGCCTCACCGGGAAAGCCCGGGAGTGGGCCAGCGCTGTGTGTAGAGAGGAGGATGCGACGTTGGACCATTTTGAGGAGTTCATCCGCCATTTCCGGATAGTATTCGACCACCCATCCGAAGGCAAAGCGGCGGGTGAGCGCCTCTATCATCTGAGGCAGGAGACGAGGAGTGCACAGGAGTTTGCTTTGGAGTTTAGAACCTTGGCTGCCGGTGCTGGATGGAGCGACAGGGCCCTGATCGACCAGTACCGCTGTAGACTACGTGAGGACGTCCGTCGGGAGCTGGCCTGTAGAGACACCACCCTCAACTTCGACCAGCTGGTGGACATGTCCATCAGGCTGGACAACATGCTGGCTACTCGTGGACGTCTAGATCGGGGTCTGGTTGTTCCATCCTCCCGCACCCTCTCTCCCGAACCTATGGAATTGGGAGGGATGGTGCGCAGGGAGACCGGAGGGGGTTCCTGCTCGAGCACCATCTATGGTCGCAGAGATCACACTGCTGGTCGGTGCCGGGTTGGTTCCTCTGGGAATAGAGAAGGCAGGCAGGGCACTCTGGCATCACCCCAGGTGAGTAGGCACCATTCTCATCCAGAGCCCTCTGTCGCACTTATGTTTGTCTCTGTCACTTTTCCGGACTTTTCCCTGCATTCCCAGTATAAGGCGCTAGTAGATTCAGGCGCAGCTGGGAATTTCATTAATAAAGATTTAGCTCATAGTTTAGGGATCCCTATTGTTTCTGTGGATATGCCTTTCCCTATTCATGCCTTAGATAGTCGACCATTAGGTTCAGGGTTTATCAGGGAGGTCACCGGACCTTTCTGTATGATAACGCAGGAGGGTCACAAGGAGAAAATTAGTCTTTTCCTTATTGATTCTCCTGCGTATTCTGTGGTGCTAGGCCTACCCTGGTTAACTTGTCATAACCCCACTGTTTCTTGGCCACAGAGGGCTCTCACAGGGTGGTCGCGAGAGTGCTCAGGTAGGTGTTTAGGGGTTTCCGTTGGTGCTACTACGGTGGAAAGTCCAGACCAGGTCTCCACCGTGCGCATTCCCCCCGAATATGCCGATTTGGCTCTCGCCTTCTGTAAAAATAAGGCGACTCAATTACCACCCCATCGACGGGGGGATTGTGCAATAGATCTCCTGGTAGACGCTGCATATCCCAGGAGTCACGTGTATCCCCTGTCGCAAGCGGAGACGGTGGCTATGGATACATATATCTCTGAATCCCTGCGTCAGGGGTTCATTCAGCCATCCATTTCACCAGCCTCTTCGAGTTTCTTTTTTGTGAAGAAGGATGGCGGTTTACGCCCGTGCATTGATTATCGATGTCTCAATAAAATCACGGTGAAATATAGTTACCCGTTACCTCTAAATACAGTTATTGAGTCAATGAACGGGGCACGCTTCTTCACAAAATTGGATCTCAGGAGTGCGTACAATCTGGTGCGTATTCGGAAGGGTGATGAGTGGAAGACGGCATTTAGCACCACCTCAGGTCATTATGAGTACCTTGTCATGCCATATGGGTTGATGAATGCTCCATCAGTCTTCCAATCATTTGTAGATGAGATCTTCAGGGACCTGCATGGGCAGGGTGTAGTGGTGTATATCGATGATATTCTGATATACTCCGCTACACGCGCCGAGCATGTGTCCCTGGTGCGCAGGGTGCTTGGTCGCCTGTTGGAGCATGATCTATATGTCAAGGCTGAGAAATGCTTGTTCTTCCAACAATCCATCTCCTTCCTAGGGCATCGGATTTCCACTTCAGGAGTGGAAATGGAGAGCGACCGCATTACAGCCGTGCGTAATTGGCCGACTCCAACCACGGTAAAGGAGGTGCAGCGTTTTTTAGGGTTTGCCAATTACTACCGGAGGTTTATCCGGGGTTTTTGTCAGGTGGCTGCTCCCATTACCTCACTGCTAAAGGGGGGCCCGGTGCGCTTGCAGTGGTCGGCTGAGGCGAACAGGGCTTTTGGACACCTGAAGACTCTGTTTACCTCGGTGCCTGTGTTGGCTCATCCGGATCCCTCTTTGCCATTCATAGTGGAGGTGGACGCATCCAAAGCTGGGATAGGAGCAGTGCTCTCTCAGCGTTCGGGTGTGCCACTGAAGCTTCGCCCCTGTGCTTTCTTTTCGAAGAAGCTCAGCTCGGCGGAGCGAAACTATGATGTGGGGGACCGGGAGCTGTTAGCTGTCGTACAGGCCTTGAAGGCGTGGAGGCATTGGCTTGAGGGGGCTAAACACCCTTTTCTCATCTGGACTGACCACTGCAATCTGGAGTACATCCGGCAGGCGAAGAGACTGAATCCTCGCCAGGCAAGGTGGGCCATGTTTTTCACTCGTTTTGTGTTTACCCTTACTTACAGACCAGGCTCCCAGAACGTCAAGGCAGACGCATTGTCTCGGCTGTATGACACAGAGGAGCGGTCCATGGATCCCACTCCCATACTCCCTGCTTCGTGTTTGGTGGCGCCAGTAGTGTGGGAGCTGGACGCGGACATTGAGCTGGCGTCATGTGCAGAGCCCTCTCCTCCTGAGTGTCCAGCTGGTCGTCTGTACGTTCCGTCTGCTGTCCGCGACCGATTGATCTATTGGGCTCACACGTCACCCTCCTCTGGTCATCCTGGGATAGGTCGGACGATGCGCTGTCTTGATGGGAGGTACTGGTGGCCCACTTTAGCCAAGGACGTGAGGATTTATGTTTCCTCCTGCTCGGTGTGCGCCCAGTGCAAGGCTCCTAGACACCTGCCCAGAGGTAAGCTTCAACCTTTACCCGTTCCTCAACGGCCGTGGTCGCACCTGTCGGTGGATTTTTTGACTGATCTTCCACCTTCACAGGGTTACACCACGATCCTGGTCGTTGTGGATCGGTTTTCGAAGTCCTGTCGTCTCCTCCCTTTGCCCGGTCTCCCTACGGCCTTACAAACTGCAGAGGCCCTGTTTACACACGTTTTCCGGCACTATGGGGTGCCTGAGGATATAGTGTCTGATTGGGGTCCCCAGTTCACATCAAGGGTCTGGAAGGCGTTCATGGAACGTCTGGGGATCTCGGTTAGTCTTACCTCAGGTTTTCACCCCGAGAGTAATGGGCAGGTGGAGAGTTAACCAGGATGTGGGCAGGTTTTTGCGGTCCTATTGCCAGGACCGGCCGGGGGAGTGGGTGAAGTTCGTGCCCTGGGCAGAGATGGCCCAGAACTCGCTACGTCACTCCTCCACTAACCTCACTCCTTTTCAATGTGTATTAGGGTATCAGCCGTTTCTGGCTCCTTGGCATCAGAGCCAGACCGAGGCTCCTGCGGTGGACAATTGGTTTCGGCGCGCTGAGGAAACCTGGGAGGCAGCCCACGTCCACCTTCAGCGTGCCATAAGGCGCCAGAAAATTGGCGCAGACCGTCGCCGCAGTGAGGCCCCGGTGTTCGCACCAGGGGACAGGGTCTGGCTCTCGACTCGAAACCTGCCCCTCCGCCTGCTCTGCCGGAAGCTGGGTCCGCGGTTTGTGGGGCCGTTTAAAGTCCTGAGAGTGAACGAGGTATGTTATAGGTTACAACTGCCTACTAATTACCGTATTAACCCCTCGTTCCATGTGTCTCTCCTCAGGCCGGTGATGGCTGGCCCGCTCCAGGAGGCTGAAGTGCGTGAAGTTCCTCCGCCTCCTCTTGACATCGAGGGGGTCCAGGCGTACTCTATTCGATCCATTTTGGATTCGAGACGTCGGGCGAGTGGCCTTCAGTACCTCGTGGACTGGGAGGGGTACGGGCCGGAGGAGAGATGCTGGGTTTCGGTGGAGGACGTTTTAGATCCTTCCATGTTAAAAGAATTCCACCGCCTCCATCCGGATCGCCCTGCACCTCGCCCTCCGGGTTGTCCCCGAGGCCGGTGTCGACGCGCTGCTGGAGCCGCACGTCAGGGGGGGGGTACTGTCATGACTTCTGCCGAAGTCGTTGCCTCTCCTTGTTCGGACGGTGTTTGGCGGTCGACGTCACCGGTCTTCTAGCCATCATCGATCCATTTTTCATTTTCCATTGGTTTTGTCTTGTCTTCCCACACACCTGTTTTCAATCCCATCCATTACCTCTTGTGTATTTAACCCTCTGTTTCACCTCATGTCTTTGTCAGAGATTGTTTCTTGTTAGTATTGTTTTTATGTGTATAGGTGCGCGACGGGTCTTCGTACCCATATTTGTTTGTTCGTTTCTTATTTAGTGTTATGGAGCATGTATTTGGACTTTCATTAAAAGACTCCATTTTACACTCCGTTTGACTCTCCTGCGCCTGACTTCCCTGCCACCTATACACACGATTCTGACATTTTATGAATCGATGTTATGTAATGCACTGATTTTGTAATTGTATTTCAATGAGAAATGAAAATAAAATTATTTTTCAAAAAAAAAAAAAATCTGTTCTTATCAGTTTAATATCTGATACGTCCCCTATCTGGGGACCATATATTAAATTGATTTTTGGAATAGGGAGATGGAATAGGGGCTTGCTCCGTCCACTCCACGCATCGACCTGGTATTGCAGTACTTCCAGGAACGGTGCACCCCCTACCGTTATAAAGAGAAAAAATAACACCCCTCTATGATGTTCATTAATTAGGATCGTGATGGATAATTAATTGAATAAGGTAGTTTATCTTAATTAACGCAAATGACGACTAGATAGTAGTGGTCAAGTCAATCACCTATTCT
The DNA here is from genome assembly GCF_016432855.1 of Salvelinus namaycush. Taxonomy (NCBI): domain Eukaryota; kingdom Metazoa; phylum Chordata; class Actinopteri; order Salmoniformes; family Salmonidae; genus Salvelinus; species Salvelinus namaycush. The sequence goes on along the minus strand of NC_052327.1, from coordinate 52,862,850 downwards.
ATTGACTGTGATAGCTGATATGAATGGTGAGTTCATCAAATCAAAGTGTATTCGTCACATGCACCGGATACAGGGTGTAAACTACAGTGAAATGGTTACTTGCAAGCTCTCCTAAACAAAACATATACACAAATAGCTAAGTAATAAAGTCGTTAAAAAAATAGTTATGATTGGAAATATATACACAATAACAATATACAGTATAAACTATGAAATATGCTTAAGTCATGTAATGGTCAAATGGACTGTCACTCATACAGGTACCGTTGTCTGCTGTATTTGTCTGAAGTCATTATTAGATAGGTCTTTTTTATTACTAGAAGCTATCAATCTCTGTATAAATACTTCTGTAACGGCAATATTGAAAGACATTTCAATTTACGTGATGTTTTGTGGTCTCTACCTTCTTGTCCTTTGTGCTGTTGTCTGTGCCCAACGTTTTGGATAGATAATTCTTTGTGTTGTTTGTTTAGTGTTTTCCAATTTTCCCAGAAGTGGTTAGAGTCTATGGATTCTTCAATTACATTGAGCTGATTTCTGATGTGCTGTTTCTTCTTTTTCTGTAGTGTATTTCTGTAATGTTTTAGTGATTCACTGTAGTGATGGCGTAGACTCAGGTTTTTTGGGTCTCTATGTTTTTGGTTAGGCAGGTTTCTCGATTTCTTTCTTAGGTTTTTGCATTCTTCATCAAACCATTTGTCATTGTTGTTCATTTTCTTTGGTTTTCTGTTTGACATTTTTAGATTTGAAAGGGAAGCTGAGAGGTCTAAAATACTGTTTAGGTTTTCTACTGCCAAGTTTACACCTTCACTATTACAGTGAAACATTTTGTCCAGGAAATTGTCTAGAAGGGATTGCATTTGTTGTTGCCCAATTGTTTTTCGGTAGATTTCCACACTACTCACCTTCCATCTATAGCATTTCTTAATATTATTCAGCTCCTTTGGCTTTGATGCCTCATGATTGAGCAAAGCTCTGTTCAAGTAGAATTTGTTTTTGCTGTGATCTGATAGGGGTGTCAGTGGACTGGCTGTGAACAATCTGAGAGACTCTGGGTTGAGGTCAGTGATAAAGTAGTTTACAGTACTACTGCCAAGAGATGAGCTATACTTGTACCTACCATAGGAGTCCCCTCGAAGTCTACCATTGTCTATGTACAGACCCAGCGTGCGACAGAGCTGTAGGTGTTGTGACCCGTTTTTGTTGGTCATGTTGTCATAGTTGTGCCTAGGGGGGCATATGGGGGAGAGAATGCTGTCCCCTCCAGGTAGGTGTTGGTCCCCCTGTGTGCTGAGGGTGTCAGGTTCTTGTCCAGTTCTGGCATTTAGGTCGCCACAGACTAGTACATGTCCCTGGGCCTGAAAATTGTTGATCTCCCCCTCTAGGAAGGAAAAGCTATCATCATTAAAGTATGGGGATTATATTGGGGGGATATAGGTAGCACACAGGAGAACATTATCTCTGTTAAGATAATTTCTTTATTAATTTCTAGCCAGATATAAAATGATCCTGTTTTGACTCATTTAATAGAGTGGGTTAGGTCTGCTCTATACCAAATTAGCATACCCTCTGAGTCTCTTCCCTGGTAGTTTGATGGATGCAACTACCAGCTCTCTGTAACCTAGAGGACAACCAGTGGGTCCGTCTCCTCTATACCACACACCTGGTAGTTTGGTGGATGGGACTACCAGCTCTCTGTAACCTAGAGGGCAACCAGTGGGTCCGTCTCCTCTATACCACACACCTGGTAGTTTGGTGGATGGGACTACCAGCTCTCTGTAACCTAGAGTGCAACCAGTGGGTCCGTCTCCTCTATACCACACACCTGGTAGTTTGGTGGATGGGACTACCAGCTCTCTGTAACCTAGAGTGCAACCAGTGGGTCCGTCTCCTCTATACCACACACCTGGTAGTTTGGTGGATGGGACTACCAGCTCTCTGTAACCTAGAGGACAACCAGTGGGTCCATCTCCTCTATACCACACACCTGGTAGTGTTGTGGATGGGACTACCAGCTCTCTGTAACCTAGAGGACAACCAGTGGGTCCGTCTCCTCTATACCACCCACCTGGTAGTGTGGTGGATGGGACTACCAGCTCTCTGTAACCTAGAGGACAACCAGTGGGTCTGTCTCCTCTATACCACCCACCTGGTAGTGTGGTGGATGGGACTACCAGCTCTCTGTAACCTAGAGGGCAACCAGTGGGTCCGTCTCCTCTATACCACACACCTGGTAGTGTGGTGGATGGGACTACCAGCTCTCTGTAAGCTAGAGGACAACCAGTGGGTCCGTCTCCTCTATACCACCCACCTGGTAGTGTGGTGGATGGGACTACCAGCTCTCTGTAACCTAGAGGGCAACCAGTGGGTCTGTCTCCTCTATACCACCCACCTGGTAGTGTGGTGGATGGGACTACCAGCTCTCTGTAACCTAGAGGGCAACCAGTGGGTCTGTCTCCTCTATACCACCCACCTGGTAGTGTGGTGGATGGGACTACCAGCTCTCTGTAACCTAGAGGGCAACCAGTGGGTCTGTCTCCTCTATACCACCCACCTGGTAGTGTTGTGGATGGGACTACCAGCTCTCTGTAACCTAGAGGGCAACCAGTGGGTACGTCTCCTCTATACCACCCACCTGGTAGTGTGGTGGATGGGACTACCAGCTCTCTGTAACCTAGAGGGCAACCAGTGGGTACGTCTCCTCTATACCACCCACCTGGTAGTGTGGTGGATGGGACTACCAGCTCTCTGTAACCTAGAGGGCAACCAGTGGGTACGTCTCCTCTATACCACCCACCTGGTAGTGTGGTGGATGGGACTACCAGCTCTCTGTAACCTAGAGTGCAACCAGTGGGTCCGTCTCCTCTATGCCACCCACCTGGTAGTGTGGTGGATGGGACTACCAGCTCTCTGTAACCTAGAGTGCAACCAGTGGGTCCGTCTCCTCTATACCACCCACCTGGTAGTGTGGTGGATGGGACTACCAGCTCTCTGTAACCTAGAGGGCAACCAGTGGGTCCGTCTCCTCTATACCACCCACCTGGTAGTGTGGTGGATGGGACTACCAGCTCTCTGTAACCTAGAGGACAACCAGTGGGTCCGTCTCCTCTATACCACACACCTGGTAGTGTGGTGGATGGGACTACCAGCTTTCTGTAACCTAGAGGGCAACCAGTGGGTACGTCTCCTCTATACCACCCACCTGGTAGTGTGGTGGATGGGACTACCAGCTCTCTGTAACCTAGAGGGCAACCAGTGGGTACGTCTCCTCTATACCACCCACCTGGTAGTGTGGTGGATGGGACTACCAGCTCTCTGTAACCTAGAGGGCAACCAGTGGGTACGTCTCCTCTATGCCACCCACCTGGTAGTGTGGTGGATGGGACTACCAGCTCTCTGTAACCTAGAGTGCAACCAGTGGGTCCGTCTCCTCTATGCCACCCACCTGGTAGTGTGGTGGATGGGACTACCAGCTCTCTGTAACCTAGAGTGCAACCAGTGGGTCCGTCTCCTCTATACCACCCACCTGGTAGTGTGGTGGATGGGACTACCAGCTCTCTGTAACCTAGAGGGCAACCAGTGGGTCCGTCTCCTCTATACCACCCACCTGGTAGTGTGGTGGATGGGACTACCAGCTCTCTGTAACCTAGAGGACAACCAGTGGGTCCGTCTCCTCTATACCACACACCTGGTAGTGTGGTGGATGGGACTACCAGCTTTCTGTAACCTAGAGGACAACCAGTGGGTCCATCTCCTCTATACCACCCACCTGGTAGTGTGGTGGATGGGACTACCAGCTCTCTGTAACCTAGAGGACAACCAGTGGGTCCGTCTCCTCTATACCACCCACCTGGTAGTGTGGTGGATGGGACTACCAGCTCTCTGTAACCTAGAGGACAACCAGTGGGTCCATCTCCTCTATACCACCCACCTGGTAGTGTGGGGGATGGGACTACCAGCTCTCTGTAACCTAGAGGACAACCAGTGGTTCCGTCTCCTCTATACCACCCACCTGGTAGTGTGGTGGATGGGACTACCAGCTCTCTGTAACCTAGAGGACAACCAGTGGGTCCATCTCCTCTATACCACCCACCTGGTAGTGTGGTGGATGGGACTACCAGCTCTCTGTAACCTAGAGGACAACCAGTGGGTCTGTCTCCTCTATACCACCCACCTGGTAGTGTGGTGGATGGGACTACCAGCTCTCTGTAACCTAGAGGACAACCAGTGGGTCCGTCTCCTCTATACCACCCACCTGGTAGTTTGGTGGATGGGACTACCAGCTCTCTGTAACCTAGAGGACAACCAGTGGGTCTGTCTCCTCTATACCACACACCTGGTAGTGTGGTGGATGGGACTACCAGCTCTCTGTAACCTAGAGGGCAACCAGTGGGTCTGTCTCCTATATACCACCCACCTGGTAGTTTGGTGGATGGGACTACCAGCTCTCTGTAACCTAGAGGACAACCAGTGGGTCCGTCTCCTCTATACCACCCACCTGGTAGTGTGGTGGATGGGACTACCAGCTCTCTGTAACCTAGAGGACAACCAGTTGGTCAATCTTCTTTATACCACCCACCTGGTAGTGTGGTGGATGGGACTACCAGCTCTCTGTAACCTAGAGGGATACCAGTGGGTCCGTCTCCTCTATACCACCCACCTGGTAGTGTGGTGGATGGGACTACCAGCTCTCTGTAACCTAGAGGGCAACCAGTGGGTCCGTCTCCTCTATACCACCCACCTGGTAGTGTGGTGGATGGGACTACCAGCTCTCTGTAACCTAGAGGGCAACCAGTGGGTCTGTCTCCTCTATACCACCCACCTGGTAGTGTGGTGGATGGGACTACCAGCTCTCTGTAACCTAGAGGGCAACCAGTGGGTCCGTCTCCTCTATACCACACACCTGGTAGTGTGGTGGATGGGACTACCAGCTCTCTGTAACCTAGAGGGCAACCAGTGGGTCTGTCTCCTCTATACCACCCACCTGGTAGTGTGGTGGATGGGACTACCAGCTCTCTGTAACCTAGAGGGCAACCAGTGGGTCTGTCTCCTCTATACCACCCACCTGGTAGTGTGGTGGATGGGACTACCAGCTCTCTGTAAGCTAGAGGGCAACCAGTGGGTCTGTCTCCTCTATACCACCCACCTGGTAGTGTGGTGGATGGGACTACCAGCTCTCTGTAAGCTAGAGGGCAACCAGTGGGTCTGTCTCCTCTATACCACCCACCTGGTAGTGTGGTGGATGGGACTACCAGCTCTCTGTAACCTAGAGGACAACCAGTGGGTCTGTCTCCTCTATACCACCCACCTGGTAGTTTGGTGGATGGGACTACCAGCTCTCTGTAACCTAGAGGGCAACCAGTGGGTCCGTCTCCTCTATACCACACACCTGGTAGTGTGGTGGATGGGACTACCAGCTCTCTGTAACCTAGAGTGCAACCAGTGGGTCAGTCTCCTCTATACCACCCACCTGGTAGTGTGGTGGATGGGACTACCAGCTCTCTGTAACCTAGAGGACAACCAGTGGGTACGTCTCCTCTATACCACCCACCTGGTAGTGTGGTGGATGGGACTACCAGCTCTCTGTAAGCTAGAGGACAACCAGTGGGTCAGTCTCCTCTATACCACCCACCTGGTAGTGTGGTGGATGGGACTACCAGCTCTCTGTAACCTAGAGGACAACCAGTGGGTCCATCTCCTCTATACCACCCACCTGGTAGTGTGGTGGATGGGACTACCAGCTCTCTGTAACCTAGAGGGCAACCAGTGGGTCTGTCTCCTCTATACCACCCACCTGGTAGTGTGGTGGATGGGACTACCAGCTCTCTGTAACCTAGAGGACAACCAGTGGGTCTGTCTCCTCTATACCACCCACCTGGTAGTTTGGTGGATGGGACTACCAGCTCTCTGTAACCTAGAGGGCAACCAGTGGGTCCGTCTCCTCTATACCACACACCTGGTAGTGTGGTGGATGGGACTACCAGCTCTCTGTAACCTAGAGTGCAACCAGTGGGTCAGTCTCCTCTATACCACCCACCTGGTAGTGTGGTGGATGGGACTACCAGCTCTCTGTAACCTAGAGGACAACCAGTGGGTACGTCTCCTCTATACCACCCACCTGGTAGTGTGGTGGATGGGACTACCAGCTCTCTGTAAGCTAGAGGACAACCAGTGGGTCCGTCTCCTCTATACCACCCACCTGGTAGTGTGGTGGATGGGACTACCAGCTCTCTGTAACCTAGAGGACAACCAGTGGGTCTGTCTCCTCTATACCACCCACCTGGTAGTGTGGTGGATGGGACTACCAGCTCTCTGTAACCTAGAGGACAACCAGTGGGTCCGTCTCCTCTATACCACCCACCTGGTAGTGTGGTGGATGGGACTACCAGCTCTCTGTAACCTAGAGGACAACCAGTGGGTCCGTCTCCTCTATACCACCCACCTGGTAGTGTGGTGGATGGGACTACCAGCTCTCTGTAAGCTAGAGGACAACCAGTGGGTCAGTCTCCTCTATACCACCCACCTGGTAGTGTGGTGGATGGGACTACCAGCTCTCTGTAACCTAGAGGACAACCAGTGGGTCCGTCTCCTCTATACCACCCACCTGGTAGTGTGGTGGATGGGACTACCAGCTCTCTGTAAGCTAGAGGACAACCAGTGGGTCAGTCTCCTCTATAC
>NC_052327.1:52851172-52853672 GCF_016432855.1 Salvelinus namaycush | reverse complement strand
TCATGTCATGAATTATATATTATGACCAGTAGAGGCCGCCGTTGCACCACCAAAGTAACTATGCTTCATGATCTATGATGAAGCACTTACTCCAACTTGTGGGGTAGATCATATTAATCAATGCAAAAAACTCAGGCATGAATAAACTACCAATTACTTAATTTAATTTAATCACTTAATTCATCATTTTGACCATTATTGTCATCCACACCACGCAGGTGGTATTCACAACTTTTTCTCAAGCAAATCAAACCGTCAACCACAACATGTCCACACTCATTCAAACACCTGGGATGGCAGGTAGCCTAGGTCCGAAAGGTCACTGGATCGAATCCCCGAGCTGACAAGGTAAAGAAATCTGTTGTTCTGCCCCTGAACAAGGCAGTTAACACACTGTTCCCCGGTAGGCCGTCATTATAAATAAGAATTTGTTCTTAATTGACTTGCCTAGTTAAATAAATAAAACAAATCATGGAGTGGTTTGTTGATTAAAAATGTTTGTTTAATTTAAACAGAATTGTCACATACAGAAAGGCACATAATACATGGGAACGAAACCACAGATCAAATTCATAATCATTGCATGTACATTTTCAGGTTTATCAAAACAGAGAAACAAAGAATCTCAGTAATGCTTCATTTTACAACCCACCGTTTAGAAGGAAGTGTAGTTACTTACAAATTAACACGGTAATTACGTGATAATTGCATATAACACTTCGGTTTCGTTGAGATTCATTGAACCAATCAAGTACCATCTAAGGGTTGCAAAATTCCTCTTCTGGAGTGACCTGAATATTGTAACCCTAATACCATCTTAAACCGGGTTGTAAAATACAACGTTACCAGAATCCCATATTGTATATAGTCAGCAGCAGATGAACAACTAACCTGTCTGAGGTCAACACAAACAAACCAACAAACTAGAGGTGAAAGGTTATTAAAACAAACAAATATTAGATATGGTCCGTATTTGTAATGGAAAGTCCTCACAGATACCAGTTAGATACTAGCCCTCACACAGATACCAGTTAGATACTAGCCCTCACACAGATACCAGTTAGATACTAGCCCTCACACAGATACCAGTTAGATACTAGCCCTCACACAGATACCAGTTAGATACTAGTCCTCACACAGATACCAGTTAGATACTAGCCCTCATACCAGTCTCTCCTCTCCTCAGACTCAGAATCACACATCAGTCCATAGACTCCTTTCAAGGCTCATCTTGAAGTACACCTGTAGTGTCCTCTGTCCACTGTGGAGTACACCTGTAGTGTCCTCTGTCCACTGTGGAGTACACCTGTAGTGTCCTCTGTCCACTGTGGAGTACACCTGTAGTGTCCTCTGTCCACCTGTAGTGTCCTCTGTAATAGAGTAGCTGGGCCGTTCCACAAAGTGAGTGTCTTTTGGGTCCCGTTGAAAATCCCAGTTATTTTGTTGCTTTGAGGTCATTTCTGAAGATGATTATTTATTGTGATTAGTCTTTAGGTCTGTTGCTCATTTTAAGGAAAAGGTGTGGAGTTAGTTGTCCAACTGTATGTATTCAACTGAAATGTGTCTTCCACATTTAACCCAACCCCTCTGAATCAGAGGTACAGGGTTAACCCAACCCCTCTGAATCAGAGGTACAGGGGAATGCTTTACACACATCCACAGAACAGTTAGTAGAACAACAGATTTTTACCTTGTCAGCTCTGGGATTTGATCCAGCAACCTTTCAGTTACTGCCCCAACACTCTAACCACTAGGCCACCTGTCGCTCGGTCAACCCTGTTACATGAACTGAACTCTCGTTTTAATAAGGTGGAACTACTCCTTTAAAAAAAAAAAAATCAAACGAAACATTGAACATCTAATAGTTAAATCATAGAGTCAAAGCAGGTGAGCTGGTCCTGCTCTTTTTGGCCGTTTTCTGGTGTTTTCTGGTGTAAAAGTGAGCGTGAACCTTGCATTCAACTGCCACTCCCTGTTGGACACACCACCTTCCGTTCCACCTGTCACAAGGAGATTTATGGCTGATTTGAGAATAAATCGTAACAACCATGTAACGGTCAACCCCGTTACTTTATTTGGCACTTAATATAGTACTTTTCTTTAAATTTAAACTCTTGAGATGGTAAAACATGTTTGATTTATTAAGTTTATGACAGAATGTAAACATTTGTTGAAATCAAAGTTGTTTTTAAAAACATTTTTAAACCAAATTACACTTCTCAAACGTCACTGAATTGGTGGAACGACCCAACTATCACAGGAAAAGTGTTTCTCAGCGGGATGGTAAAATAACCCTCAGATCACAGTGTTGTAGACAGTCCACTCTTCTCAGCTATTCAGATTATTTATTACTATTGGAACTCTGTAAAACCGCATGAATAAAATCCCATGAGATATGTGAGTAGTGTAAGAGACTGAAGAAGAGACACCGTCCATATGTCTTTATGCTGTTTTTTTTACGCTGTCTTTATATTGTCTTGATGTTTATGGAGCGATAACC
>NC_052327.1:52838672-52848672 GCF_016432855.1 Salvelinus namaycush | reverse complement strand
GGAGGGAAACAGTGATCAATAAAGCATGTCTAGCTAACACAGCCTTGGGTTTAAACAGAGGAGCAATGGGATTGATTTCATATTGAAGGAGTTTATATACCCCTTTAACATGTCCAGTCCTCCTTCTCCTAGAATAGATTTGTACTTTATTGTTCATCTTGGAAAGCAAATTATTTTGCTTCCAACCCTCCCAGACACACTCATGACACATTTTGTAAGCACAGAGTGAACTGTAGTGCAGAGCCTCTAGTGCAGAGCCTCTTTAGCCTTGCTCAAGGGCACATTGGTAGTTAAGTAAGTAGTAACTTGTCTCGGCCAAAATGGTCCATAACAATGGCCCATAATGTAGGAGCTGTTTCTGTAGTGGGAGGCAGCTTGACGTACAAGTGCACCACCAGAACAGGGCGCTATCTATCGTTTATTACCAGACCTTGGTAAAGGATTGTATGTAGTTATTATCCACGGTGAAAGTACATTTCTTCCAGCTACAGGACCTCCTAAGCGGAACATGTTGAGCGGTCTAATCATAGAATGACATATAGAATCCCTATTTGAACCACAACCAGTCATGATGTTTTTATCTGACTGTCAAACTATCACTTCAAAAGGCACCTGTAAAGACTGCCTGCACACTTTCGTCCACTCTAAAATAATTCTCACAGCCATACAGTGCACTGTGCACCCTGCATTTGATGAATGAAAAGAGATCTCCCTGATTATCCATCTCCCTCTAGTAGGCCCGGTAAACTACCCTCTCCTCTCCTCTCCTCTCCTCTCCTCTCCTCTCCTCTCCTCTCCTCTCCTCTCCTCTCCTCTCCTCTCCTCTCCTCTCCTCTCCTCTCCTCTCCCCTCCCCTCCCCTCCCCTCGACCTCTCCTCTCCTCTCCTCTCCTCTCCTCTCCTCTCCTCTCCTCTCCTCTCCTCTCCTCTCCTCTCCTCCTACAGTACCTGTTTATCCTTTGCTCTCTCGTAGGACTGGTAGGCTACTCTCTCCTCTCCTCTCCTCTCCTCTCCTCTCCTCTCCTCTCCTCTCCTCTCCTCTCCTCTCCTCTCCCCTCCCCTCCCCTCCCCTCTCCTCTCCTCTCCTCTCCTCTCCTCTCCTCTCCTCTCCTCTCCTCTCCCCTCCCCTCTCCCCTCCCCTCTCCTCTCCTCTCCTCTCCTCTCCTCTCCTCTCCTCTCCTCTCCTCTCCTCTCCTCTCCTCTCCTCTCCTCTCCTCTCCTCCTACAGTACCTGTATATCCCTGGCTCTCTCGTAGGCCTGGTAGGCTACTCTCTCCTCGATGCTTGCCAGCTCCTGTTTCAGGTCGGCTGTTTCCGCCTGGTGGAGCTCTGTCAGATCATTCAGCTGGTCCTCCAAACGCTCATACCTACCAGGAAATAGAAGAAGAATGGGTTATTCACTCATACCTAACAGGAAATACAAATGTATACACAATGGTGATTGGTCATTCACCGGCAATTTAGGTACATAGCAACAAGAACCGCTGGAGACAAGCAGAACAAAACAGCCAAATAAACAGCTGTGTTCCCAGCTTGGCATATAGAGGACTAACACCGTCTGTGTACTATACAAGTACAACGAAAGGTGCTGAGCACGCCAGCCATGTTGTTCCTGCTGTTGTAGCTGATACTACCGTGTTTAAATGGAGGTTCCCAATGCTGTGTGTTCTAACCTGTAGCTCACCTCCAGTAACATTCCTACAACATTCCTACAACACTCTGTAATGGGATCCAATTGCTGCCATGTGCTAGTAGAGTTACTGAGCGTAAACACACCTGTATCTTTCCTCCTGTAGCGTCTGGGTGATGAAACCGTAGTCTTTCTTGAACTGGGTCCTGAGTGTCTCCATGTCCTCCTCCAGCTGCCCCTGAGTCTCCCTGATCTCCCTCACCTCCTCCATGGTCAGGTCAAGCCTCCCCTGGCCGTCCCCAACCTCCAGGCTCTGTCCAGGAGTCACTGCAGCCCCCAAACCCCCTTCTAGACCCAGGCCAACCCCATGAGCCAAGGTGTTCCCGTTGCTGTCCGCAGACAGGGACGTGCCAGAGGAACACTCGTCGTCGCTGGTGTACTTGGGGGTCGTTGTGGCGGCGGGGGTCGCTGTCTTCCCATCCCCGATGGTGCCGCTCAGGGCCCGCCCAGTGCCTTCACAGCGGAAGGAATTGGGCGTGTCCAGGGAGGTCTTGAGGTGGGCGATGTTGTCGGCACTGCCAAACTTATTCCTGGAGAAGGAGAAGATGAACTTTCATTATCTATCGTCATAGAAACACAGAGGTCAATGAATGATGTCATGATGATTCCATATCCACTGAGACAAGCTGTCTCTTCTGTCTGAGACCCAGAATCAATCCCAGGGGGCTTTGTTAGCTCACACACACAGGTCAATGTATGGTGACCTGATAAATCTGTATCCACACACACACACACACACACACACACACACACACACACACACACACACACACACACACACACACACACACACACACACACACACACACACACACACACACACACACACACACACACACACACACACACACACACACACACACACACACACACACACGGTTGAAGCAGCACAGCATCAGTACCTGAGGAGGTTGGCAAAGTCCCGGGGCTTGCTGAAGAAGAATGGTGGTGAGAGTGAGACACCAGGCCCTACAGTCTTGATCTTGTCCGTGGGGTGTCGTCCACTACCGCTGCTCACGTTGCTCATGGTGAGACTCAGCCTGTCCTTGGAGGTCTCCTTGGGACTGCTGTGGTGTTTGGAGCTGGCGTCCTTCTCACTGCTGTCCTTCATCTTCTTATGATACTGCTCCAGCTTCTTCTGCATGTTGGCGATGCTGTGTCACAACACACGTCACAAAAGACTGTATCAAATGCATGGTTGGGTTTGGTTAAAAAGAGGTATCAAGAAGCTGGGGAATGTTTTCAACGTTTCAAGTGTATTGGTGTGCTTGTTTCTGCAAGACCACTGTAGGTATTCAACATGCTTCTGACATATAGTTATTTAAGCAATAAGGCCCGAGGAGGTGTGGTATATGACCAATATACCACGGCTAAGGGCTGTTCTTAAGCATGACGCAACGCTGAGTGCCTGGATACAGCCCTTAGCCGTGGTATATTGTCCATATATCACAAACCCCTGAGGTGTCTTGTTGCTATTATAAACTGGTTACCAACATAATTAGGACCGTAAAAATAAATGTTTTGTCATACTCGTGGTATACTCGTCTGATATACCACAGCTGTCAGCCAATCAGCATTCAGGGCTTGAACGGTCCAGTTTATAATTGGATTTAAAGTGCATTTAACCCCAAGTCACAACAGCACTTCACAACATAAAAAAAAGGTTACAGAGAGGTAATATAAAACAGTACCTGTGGGCTGACTTCTGGTTCTTCTTCTCAAACACCTGCTTGATGCGTCCCACCTGCATTTTCACATTTACATAATTAGACATTCAGCAATAAGACGCTCCTATCCAGAGTGACTTGCTATCAGTGCATTCACCATAGGTAGGTTTAACAAACGCTTATCGCAATCATTGCAAATTAAACTTTCTTCAGTACTTCTTCTTCAGCCACTATATTCAGCAAAATCAGTGCTAGCAAGAAATGAAAAGTGTTAGTCAGGGTAAGAAAAAGTTGAGTTATCCACCTGCTGCTTGTCGGCACTGTTCACCAATTTCAGGTACTCAGCCACATTGTCGTCGCGAGCCTCCTGCTCAATCTTCAACTCTTCAGTCACCTAAAATAACAGAACGAATGTTATTATCCCCATAAGGACATTCTGCTATGGCCTTGTGCATGCACTAAGAAATATCAAGATGATCAAGATGAACAAGACAAGACAGTCAACGAAAAATAATAGTCAGTCAGTCCATGTGTGATTCACTGAGAACTTCCTCATTTACCCGGAGGATCTTCTGCTGCAGGCTGTTGAGTCCGGGGGGCAGGGAGCGGTAGGAGGAGTCTAAGCTGCGGTGGGAGGAGTCTAGGTAGCGTTGGGAGTCTGGGATACCGCTCAGATCCAGATCTAGGTTGTTCTCCGAGCTGCCTCGACACATCGACTCCGGAATGTTCAGGCTGTTCCCTTCACCACTGCTCCTTTCCGCCTGGAACACAACCACAGAACTTTCAGTCAGACAGACACTGGAAGGAACACAACCACAGAACCTTCAGTCAGAGACACTGGAAGGAACACAACCACAGAACCTTCAGTCAGAGACACTGGAAGGAACACAACCACAGAACCTTCAGTCAGAGACACTGGAAGGAACACAACCACAGAACCTTCAGTCAGACAGACACTGGAAGGAACACAACCACAGAACCTTCAGTCAGACTGACACTGGAAGGAACACAACCACAGAACCTTCAGTCAGACAGACACTGGAAGGAACACAACCACAGAACCTTCAGTCAGACAGACACTGGAAGGAACACAACCACAGAACCTTCAGTCAGACAGACACTGGAAGGAACACAACCACGGAACCTTCAGTAAGAGACACCGGAAGGAACACAACCACAGAACCTTCAGTCAGAGACACTGGAAGGAACACAACCACAGAACCTTCAGTCAGACAGACACTGGAAGGAACACAACCACAGAACCTTCAGTCAGACAGACACTGGAAGGAACACAACCACAGAACCTTCAGTCAGACAGACACTGGAAGGAACACAACCACAGAACCTTCAGTCAGAGACACTGAAAGGAACACAACCACAGAACCTTCAGTCAGACAGACACTGGAAGGAACACAACCACAGAACCTTCAGTCAGAGACACTGGAAGGAACACAACCACAGAACCTTCAGTCAGACAGACACCGGAAGGAACACAACCACAGAACCTTCAGTCAGACAGACACCGGAAGGAACACAACCACAGAACCTTCAGTCAGACAGACACCGGAAGGAACACAACCACAGAACCTTCAGTCAGACAGACACCGGAAGGAACACAACCACAGAACCTTCAGTCAGAGACACTGGAAGGAACACAACCACAGAACCTTCAGTCAGACAGACACCGGAAGGAACACAACCACAGAACCTTCAGTCAGACAGACACCGGAAGGAACACAACCACAGAACCTTCAGTCAGACAGACACCGGAAGGAACACAACCACAGAACCTTCAGTCAGACAGACACTGGAAGGAACACAACCACAGAACCTTCAGTCAGACAGACACTGGAAGGAATACAACCACAGAACCTTCAGTCAGACTGACACTGGAAGGAACACAACCACAGAACCTTCAGTCAGACTGACACTGGAAGGAACACAACCACAGAACCTTCAGTCAGACTGGCACTGGAAGGAACACAACCACAGAACCTTCAGTCAGACTGACACTGGAAGGAACACAACCAAAGAACCTTCAGTCAGACAGACACTGGAAGGAACACAACCACAGAACCTTCAGTCAGACTGACACCGGAAGGAACACAACCACAGAACCTTCAGTCAGACAGACACTGGAAGGAATACAACCACAGAACCTTCAGTCAGACAGACACTGGAAGGAACACAACCACAGAACCTTCAGTCAGACAGACACTGGAAGGAACACAACCACAGAACCTTCAGTCAGACAGACACCGGAAGGAACACAACCACAGAACCTTCAGTCAGACAGACACTGGAAGGAACACAACCACAGAACCTTCAGTCAGAGACACTGGAAGGAACACAACCACAGAACCTTCAGTCAGACAGACACTGGAAGGAACACAACCACAGAACCTTCAGTCAGAGACACTGGAAGGAACACAACCACAGAACCTTCAGTCAGACAGACACTGGAAGGAACACAACCACAGAACCTTCAGTCAGACTGACACCGGAAGGAACACAACCACAGAACCTTCAGTCAGACAGATACTGGAAGGAACACAACCACGGAACCTTCAGTCAGAGACACTGGAAGGAACACAACCACAGAACCTTCAGTCAGACAGACACTGGAAGGAACACAACCACAGAACCTTCAGTCAGACAGACACTGGAAGGAACACAACCACAGAACCTTCAGTCAGACAGACACTGGAAGGAACACAACCACAGAACCTTCAGTCAGACTGACACTGGAAGGAACACAACCACGGAACCTTCAGTCAGAGACACTGGAAGGAACACAACCACAGAACCTTCAGTCAGACAGACACCGGAAGGAACACAACCACAGAACCTTCAGTCAGACTGACACTGGAAGGAACACAACCACAGAACCTTCAGTCAGAGACACTGGAAGGAACACAACCACAGAACCTTCAGTCAGACTGACACTGGAAGGAACACAACCACAGAACCTTCAGTCAGACAGACACTGGATAGAACACAACCACAGAACCTTCAGTCAGACAGACACTGGAAGGAACACAACCACATAACCTTCAGTCAGAGACACTGGAAGGAACAGAACAATAGAACCTTCAGTCAGAGACACTGGAAGGAACAGAACAATAGAACCCTCAGTCAGAGACACTGGAAGGAACAGAACAATAGAACCTTCAGTCAGAGACACTGGAAGGAACAGAACAATAGAACCTTCAGTCAGACAGACACCGGAAGGAACAGAACCACAGAACCTTCAGTCAGACAGACACTGGAAAGAACACAACCACGGAACCTTCAGTCAGAGACACTGGAAGGAACACAACCACAGAACCTTCAGTCAGACAGACACTGGAAGGAACACAACCACAGAACCTTCAGTCAGACTGACACTGGAAGGAACACAACCACAGAACCTTCAGTCAGACAGACACCGGAAGGAACACAACCACAGAACCTTCAGTCAGACAGACACTGGAAGGAACACAACCACAGAACCTTCAGTCAGACAGACACCGGAAGGAACACAACCACAGAACCTTCAGTCAGACAGACACTGGAAGGAACACAACCACAGAACCTTCAGTCAGACAGACACTGGAAGGAACAGAACAATAGAACCTTCAGTCAGAGACACTGGAAGGAACAGAACAATAGAACCTTCAGTCAGAGACACTGGAAGGAACAGAACCACAGAACCTTCAGTCAGAGACACTGGAAGGAACAGAACAATAGAACCTTCAGTCAGAGACACTGGAAGGAACAGAACAATAGAACCTTCAGTCAGAGACACTGGAAGGAACAGAACCACAGAACCTTCAGTCAGAGACACTGGAAGGAACAGAACCACAGAACCTTCAGTCAGAGACACTGGAAGGAACAGAACAATAGAACCTTCAGTCAGAGACACTGGAAGGAACAGAACAATAGAACCTTCAGTCAGAGACACTGGAAGGAACAGAACAATAGAACCTTCAGTCAGAGACACTGGAAGGAACAGAACAATAGAACCTTCAGTCAGAGACACTGGAAGGAACAGAACCACAGAACCTTCAGTCAGAGACACTGGAAGGAACACAACCACGGAACCTTCAGTCAGAGACACTGGAAGGAACACAACCACAGAATCTTCAGTCAGAGACACTGGAAGGAACACAACCACAGAACCTTCAGTCAGACAGACACTGGAAGGAACACAACCACAGAACCTTCAGTCAGAGACACTGGAAGGAACAGAACAATAGAACCTTCAGTCAGAGACACTGGAAGGAACAGAACAATAGAACCTTCAGTCAGAGACACTGGAAGGAACAGAACCAAAGAACCTTCAGTCAGAGACACTGGAAGGAACAGAACCACAGAACCTTCAGTCAGAGACACTGGAAGGAACAGAACAATAGAACCTTCAGTCAGAGACACAGGAAGGAATAGAACAATAGAACCTTCAGTCAGAGACACTGGAAGGAACAGAACAATAGAACCTTCAGTCAGAGACACTGGAAGGAACAGAACAATAGAACCTTCAGTCAGAGACACTGGAAGGAACAGAACAATAGAACCTTCAGTCAGAGACACTGGAAGGAACAGAACAATAGAACCTTCAGTCAGAGACACTGGAAGGAACAGAACAATAGAACCTTCAGTCAGAGACACTGGAAGGAACAGAACAATAGAACCTTCAGTCAGAGACACTGGAAGGAAAAGAACAATATAACCTTCAGTCAGAGACACTGGAAGGAACACAACCACATCTTTATTTATCCATTTGTTTTATTTAATTAACTAGGCAAGTCAGTTAAGAACAAATTCTTATTTACAATAACGGCCTACCGGGGAACAGGGGAAGAACGACAGATTTTTTTACCTTGTCAGCTCAGGGATTCAAACCAGCAACCTTTCAGTTACTGGCCCAATGCTCTAACCACTAGGCTACCTGCCACCCCAACAGTGACAATGGTGTCACAGTACCCAGTCCCACCACACAATGGATTTACTAACACTTTACATAAAGTAAAAGGGGGATACCTAGTCAGTTGTACAACTGAATTCCTTCAACTGAAATGTGTGTTCCGCATTTTACCCAACTCCTCTGAATCAGAGAGGTGCGGGGGGCTGCCTTAAATCGACATCCACGGCGCCCGGGGAACAGTGGGTTAACTACCTTCCTCAGGGGCAGAACAACACATTTTACCTTGTCAGCTCGGGGATTCGATCCAGCAACCTTTCGGTTACTGGCCCAACGCTTTAACCACTAGGTTACCATACTTAATAAAGGACCCATAAAGGGTGTGTAAGTAGTTTATAAACTGGTAATCATTAGCTTATATATCATTTATGGACCTGCTTAAACTACAGAACCGCAAGTCAATCAGACACTCAGAGAAATGGATTTCAAAACCAAAAGGATGTTTACTGGGAATGAGAAACTGTCTGACTCATGAAGCCAACTAAGTCACAGAGAGCTGTGGAGGCCAGCTGGCCAACATCTAGACAATAATACAATGTCCCATTCAATCCCCTGACTGACGAGACACACTCCCCTGGAAAGCATGAACATATCTAGATTGACACAGAGGCTATTCCAAATATGTGTTCCAAATACCTACTTTTCTGTGTGTGTGTGTGTGTGTGTGTGTGTGTGTGTGTGTGTGTGTGTGTGTGTGTGTGTGTGTGTGTGTGTGTGTGTGTGTGTGTGTGTGTGTGTGTGTGTGTGTGTGTGTGTGTGTGTGTGTGTGTGTGTGTGTGTGTGTGTAAATCCCTTATTTGTCACGTCTGTTATATTTTAGGACCCAGCTCCTAATTTGTTTACGCTGTAGCGTCCAGATGACAGGATGATGGCCATATTGTGAGTAATGATTATGAGAAATGGAGCCCGCACATCTAGGTCAAAGATAAAGACAGAGCAACACACACACACACCCAGCGACACACTCAGAAAATCCCCCTACTGTACTAGACAGTAAGCCATGGGTTTTACTGTGCTGATGCACCACTCTCCTATGACATCAACATGGTTCTCATGAATGCACCACACTCAGAAAATCTCTACTAGCAAGTAGCTAGTCATTCGTTTCACTATAATGCACCATTTTCCTATGACATCAACACAATGTACTTATTTTCCTATGACAACTACACAATGTACTTATTTTCCTATGACAACTACACAATGTACTTATTTTCCTATGACAACTACACAATGTACTTATTTTCCTATGACAACTACACAATGTACTTATTTTCCTATGACAACTACACAATGTACTTATTTTCCTATGACAACTACACAATGTACTTATTTTCCTATGACAACTACACAATGTACTTATTTTCCTATGACAACTACACAATGTACTTATTTTCCTATGACAACTACACAATGTACTTATTTTCCTATGACAACTACACAATGTACTTATTTTCCTATGACAACAACACAATGTACTTATTTTCCTATGACAACTACACAATGTACTTATCTTCCTATGACAACTACACAATGTACTTATTTTCCTATGACAACTACACAATGTACTTATTTTCCTATGACAACTACACAATGTACTTATCTTCCTATGACAACAACACAATGTACTTATTTTCCTATGACAACAACACAATGTACTTATTTTCCTATGACAACTACACAA